>NC_138094.1:21053557-21209878 GCF_964212035.1 Myotis nattereri | reverse complement strand
TGAGTTCCCTATAGATTTTGGAGATTAGGCCCTTATCAGATATGACATTGGCAAATATGTTTTCCCACACAGTGGGTTTTCTCGTTGTTTTGTTGATGGTTTCTTTTGCTGTGCAGAAGCTTTTTATTTTGATGTAGTCCCATTTGTTCATTTTCTCTTTAGTTTCAAGTGCCCTAGGAGCTGTATCAGTGAAGAAATTGCTTCGGCATATGTCTGAGATTTTGTTGCCTTTGGATTCTTCTAGAATTTTTATGGTTTCCTGTCGTACATTTAAGTCCTTTATCCATTTTGAGTTTATTTTTGTGTATGGTGTAAGTTGGTGGTCTAGTTTCATTTTCTTGCATATATCTGTCCAATTTTCCCAACACCATTTATTGAAGAGACTATCTTGGCTCCATTGTATGTTCTTGCCTCCTTTGTCAAATATTAATTGAGCATATTGGTTCGGGCCGATTTCTGGGCTCTCTATTCTATTCCATTGATCTATATGCCTATTCTTGTGCCAGTACCAGGCAGTTTTGAGAACAGTGGCTTTGTAATACAACTTGATATCTGGTATTGAGATCCCACCTACTTTGTTCTTTTTCAGGATTGCTGCAGCTATTCGGGGTCTTTTTTTATTCCAGATGAATTTTTGGAGAGTTCGTTCTAGATCTCTGAAGTATGCCGTTGGTATTTTAATGGGAAGTGCATTGAATTTATAGATTGCTTTGGGTAGTATGGACATTTTAATGATGTTGATTCTACCAATCCATGAACACGGTATGTTCTTCCATCTGTTTATGTCTTCCTCTATATCTTTTTTCAACGTCCTGTAGTTTTCTGAGTAGAGGTCTTTTACCTCTTTAGTTAAGTTTATTCCTAGGTAGCTTAGTTTTTTTGGTGCGATGGTAAACGGGATTGTTTTTATAATCTCTCTTTCTGAAAGTTCACTATTGGTGTATAGAAATGCCTCAGATTTCTTGGGGTTAATTTTGTATCCTGCTACATTGCCAAATTCATGTATTAAGTCTAGTAGCTTTTTGATGGAGTCTCTAGGGTTTTGTATGTATAATATCATGTCGTCTGCAAATAAGGACAGTTTTACTTCCTCTTTTCCAATTTGGATGCCTTTTATTTCTTCTTCTTGCCGAATTGCAATGGCTAACACTTCCAGTACTATGTTGAACAGGAGTGGTGAGAGGGGGCATCCCTGTCTTGTTCCTGTTCTTAGGGGAAATGGTGTAAGTTTTTGTCCATTGAGAATGATGTTGGCTGTGGGCCTGTCATATATGGCTTTTATTATGTTGAGGTATGATCCTCCTACTCCCACCTTGCTGAGAGTTTTTATCAAAAATGGGTGTTGAATTTTGTCAAATGCTTTTTCTGCATCAATTGATATGACCATGTGGTTTTTTTCTTTCAATTTGTTTATGTGATGTATCACGTTTATTGATTTGCGGATATTGTACCATCCTTGCATCCCTGGGATAAATCCTACTTGGTCATGGTGTATGATCTTTCTGATGTACTGCTGGATCCGATTTGCTAAGATTTTGTTGAGGATTTTGGCATCTATGTTCATGAGGGATATTGGCCTGTAATTCTCTTTCATTGTGTTGTCTTTACCTGGTTTTGGTATTAGGGTGATGCTGGCTTCATAGAATGAGCTTGGAAGTGTTCCTTCCTCTTGAATTTTTTGTAGTAGTCTGAGGAGGATAGGTTTTAGTTCTTCCTTGAATGTTTGGTAAAACTCCCCTGTGAAGCCGTCTGGTCCTGGGCTTTTGTTTGCTGGAAGCTTTTTGATGACTGCTTCAATTTCTTCCATAGTTATTGGCCTGTTGAGATTTTTAGATTCTTCCTGATTGAGTTTTGGAATGTTGTATTTTTCTAGGAATTTGTCCATTTCCTCCAGGTTGTCTAGTTTGCTGGAGTAGAGCTGTCCATAGTATTTTTTAACAATCATTTGTATTTCTGTGGGGTCTGTTGTTATTTCACCTCTTTCATTTCTGATTTTGTTTATTTGGGTCCTCTCTCTTTGCTTCTTGGTGAGTCTGGCTAGAGGTTTGTCAATCTTGTTTATCCTTTCGAAGAACCAGCTCTTGGTTTCATTGATTTTCTGTATTATTTTTTTGGTCTCTATGTTATTTATTTCTGCTCTAATCTTTATTATCTCCTTCCTTCTGCTCACTCTGGGGTTTTCTTGTTGCTCTCTTTCTAATTCTTTGAGTTGTAGAGTTAGCTGATTTACTACCATTTTTTCTTGTTTTTTGAGATAGGCCTGTAGAGCTATAAACTTCCCTCTCAGGACTGCTTTCATTGTGTCCCATAGGTTTTGGATTGTTGTGTTTTCATTGTCATTAGTTTCCAGGATGTTTTGAATTTCTTCTTTGATTTCATTGGTAACCCAATCAATATTTAATAGCATGCTATTCAGCTTCCAGGTGTTTGAGTATTTTGGGTTGTTTTTATTGCAGTTTATTTCTAATATTATGCCATCGTGGTCTGCGAAGACGCTTTTTATGATTTCAATCTTCTTGAATTTGGGGATACTTTGCTTGTGACCCAATATATGGTCTATTTTTGAATATGTGTCATGAGCACTTGAGTAGAATGTATATTCCGTGGCACTGGGGTGAAGTGTTCTGAAGATGTCTATTAAGTCCATCTGATCTAGTGAGTCATTTAGTATTGCTGTATCTTTGCTGATTGTTTGTCTAGAGGACTTATCCAGTGATGACAGTGGTGTATTAAAGTCCCCTACTATGATTGTATTGTTGTCGATCTCTCCTTTGATATCTTCCAGAAGATTTTTTATGTATTTGGGTGCTCCTGCATTGGGTGCATATATGTTTATCAGGGTTATATCTTCTTGTTGTATTGATCCTTTTAGTATTATGAAGTGGCCTTCCGTATCTCTTGTTATGGCCTTCACTTTGAGGTCTATTTTGTCCGATATAAGTATTGCTACCCCAGCTTTCTTTTCTTTTCCATTAGCCTGAAAGATATTTTTCCATCCCTTCACTTTCAGTCTGTGTGAGTCCATTCTTCTGAGGAGGGTCTCTTGTAGACAGCACATATATGGGTCATTGTTTTTTATCCATTCAGCCACTTGATGTCTTTTGATTGGAGCATTTAGTCCATGTATATTTAAAGTTATTATTGAAAGGTACTTGTTTGTAGCCATTTCTATTTTTTGTGCCTGTTTTCTTTCTTAGCTTTGTCTTTCTTCTTTTTTTCACCAGTCCTTTTAGCATTTTTAGCATTGCTGGCTTGGTGGTGATAAACTCCCTTAGCCTTTTTTTGTCTGTGAAGCTTCTTATTTCCCCTTCAATTCTGAATGATAGCCTTGCTGGATATAGTATTCTTGGATTCAGTCCTTTGCTTTGCATCACTTTGTTAATTTCCATCCATTCTTTTCTGGCCTGATGTGTTTCTGTTGAGAAATCATTTGATAATCTAATGGGAGATCACTTGTATGTAACTTTCAGTCTCTCTCTTGTAGCCTTTAAGATTCTCTCTATGTCCTGAACATTTGCCATGGTGATTATGATGAGTCTTGATGTGGGTCTTTTTGGGTTCACATTGTTTGGAACTCTGTGCTTGTGTGACTTTTTTCTTCCCCACCTGAGGGAAGTTTTCGGATATTATTTCTTCCAATAGGTTTTCTAACCCTTGTTCCTCTTTCTGTTGTTCAGGAACCCCTATTATTCGCATGTTGTTTCGTTTCATGTTGTTCCATTGTTCCCTTAGGCTCTCCTCCTGTCTTTGAATTTTTTTTCTCCAATTGCAGTTCAGTTTGGGTGTGTTTTGCCTCCCTGTCTTCTAAGTCGCTAATTCAGTCCTCTGCTTCTCCTAGTCTACTATAGAAACTTTCAATGGTGTTTTTTATTACAGCTATAACACTCTTCATTTCTTCTTGGTTCTTCCATAATTTATTGATTTTTTTTCATTCGTTTCCTTTTGATTCTTATATAAGTTGATGGTTTTTTTCTTCTGTTTCTTCTATGTTCTTGCATAAGTTGTTTATTTTTTCCTCCATCTGGTTTATGGATTCTAGCACCCTTAATCTGAATTCTTTGTCTGTCAAGCTGCATGCCTCTGTTTCACTTAGCTGCTTTTCTGGTGAGTCCTCCTTTTCTTTCCTTTGGGGGTTTCTTTGTCTACCCATGTTTGATCTCACCGACATATCTAGATGTTGAGTCATTCAGGAGCTGCTCCTTGGGTGGCAGTGGCTCCTCGAGTTGTGGTTGCTCCTCAAGCAGTTGTGGTAGCAGCTGCTCCTCAGTTGGCAGCCGCTCCTCTGGTGGGTGCTGTTCACAGCTGTGGTGGTTCCTCTGCCTGGTGCGGGGAAGCTTCACACGCAGCTGCCGTTCCTCAGACGAACGATGTGCTGATCACGAGGTATCTGTTCTTTGGATGGGGGTGGGCTACACACGCAGCTGCTACTCCTTGAACTGGGGCGGACTGCTCACATGGCTGCTGATCCTTCGATGGGGGCTGGATGCACGCTGCTGTTGTTCCTCTGATGTGGTGTGCTGCTTGTTGGGCTACTGCTCCTAGGACTTGGACAGGTTGATTGCAAGTCTTTTGCTCCTCAGACAGGAATGGGCTGCTTGCAAGGCTGCTGATCTTTGGACGGGCGTGAGCTGCACGCGTGGCTGCTCCTCCTCGGATGGGGATGCGCCACTCACCCGTCTGCTGCTCGTCAGACAGGTGCAGGATGTTGTGGCTCTGCTCCTCGGACCAGTGCGTGCTGTGTAGGACTGCCGCTCCTCAGACGTGGGCGGTCTGCTCGTGTCGCTGCTGCTCCTTGGACAGGGTTGGGCTGCTGCTCCTCCAGTGGGGCATGGCCACTCACAGAACTGTTGCTTTTCAATGGGGGTGGGCTGCCCATACAGCCTCTGTTCCTTGGATTGGACAGAGTGCTCGTGTGGCTGCTGCTGCTTGGACGATTCCAAGATGCTTGTGCAGCTGCTGCTCCTCAGACTACTGCAGGGTGTGCACAGCTGCTGCTCCTCGGATGGGGGCGGGCTTCACAGGGCTGCTTTTCCTCAGATGTAGGAAGATTGCTCCAGTGGGTGCTCTTCCTTGGACAAGTCAGACTGCTCACATGGTTGCTGCTCCTCAGAAGGGGAAGCAGGCCGCTCACACAGCTGCTGCTCTGTGGACGGGGCAGGTCACATGAGGCTGCTGCCCTTAGGCTCGAGGTAGGCTGCTCATAGGGCTGATGTTTCCTGGACAAGTGCGTGCCACTCACGTGACTGCTGCTCCCGTGGTTGAAAAAATAATGTGAAAAGAAGTAGGAAATAAAGGAATAAACAAAAAAAAAGGAGAATAAAGAAAAATGCAAGAAAAAAGCTAACAAATAATAATAATAATAATAATAATAATAATAATATTAAAATGAAAAATTGAAATGTCATTCCTTAGGTTGGCTTAAGATCCCAGGTTTCAGAAATGTCTGTGCTTTTTGTTGTTGTTGTTGTTGTTGTTTTTGTTGTCATTGCTGGGACTGAAAGCCCTGCTATAGGCCAGACCCTGATAAGTCCCAGGGACTAATCATATTATTTTAATCCTTCATCTCATTCAGGGTGGAATCTGGATGTGGCTGTTCTCCTTGCCTGGGGCCTGGACGGAGGAATTATAGCCTCAGTAGAAAATGGTTGCCCAAGTCCTAGGCTCAGGGGTGACTCAAAACTCAATTTACTGCCACTTCTCCTGGCACACCTTCTCTTCCCAGCCTCTCCCCAGATTCCACTTGTCCTCACCTTCTCCCGCTCTTCAGCACAGGTGAGTGTCTGTATCCGAAATGTCCTATGAACAGGGTTCAGTGAAAACAAACAAACAAACTCCAGCCACAGAAACGGGGAAGGCTGAGTTTCTGTAAGCTCCTCTTTTACGGGCACGGCATGGTCTGGTCAACACTTCAGGCTGCCCCTTTAGGCTCAGTCCTCCATAATTATGGAAACCAGATCTCAAATCTCCCTGCACCAACAGTCCCGCGGATCTCTTTTCCACAGTCAGGAGCTGTGCCTGTCCCAAGAGTCGCGGCTGTGTGCTGCGTGGTCTCCCTCCTACCCTCTGGGCTCAGAGGTGTGGCAAACTTTCCTGCCCAGATCCCTGGTTTTTACCTTACCAGAGGAACTCTGCCCTTCCCTGCTGCAAACTGTTTCACCACCTGAGTGTACTTCGCCAATTCGGGGTGGGTGTTACTAGTTTCAGCTGCTCACTCCATTTGCTCCAGGACAAGCCCTGGGACGCTTCTGCTTATTCCGCCACAATCTTGGCTTCTCGAGATTTATTTTTTCAAATATAATTATTGATCCCCTAGTTTCCCCCCTGCCTTTGCCTGAAAAATATTTTCTCTCCTTCCACTTTCAGTCCGTGTGAGTCCCTTATTATGAGGTGGGTTTATCATGGACTGCATACATATGGGTCTTGTTTTATTATAATTTTAGCCATCCTATATCTTTTGAATGGAGTGTTTATTTCATTTAGGTTTAAGGTTATTTTGATAGGTACTGATTTGTTGCCACTTTTTTCTTTATGCCTGTTTTTCTTCTGTCTCTTCTATTCCTTCTTTTTACAACTTTCTGTTTAGCATTTCTTGCATTGATGGTTTCGTAGTGAAACATTCCCTTAGATTTTTTTTTCTGTGAAGAAACTGAATTCCTCTATAGTTTTGAATGATAGCCTTGCTGGATAAGTATTCTTGTATTCAGTCCCTTGTTTTGCATCACTTTGTATATTTCCTTTCATTCCCTTCTGGCCTGATGTGTTTCTGTTAAAAATCATTTGATAATCTAACAGGAGAGCGTTTGTAGGTGACTCTCTCTCTCTCTCTCTCTCTCTCTCTCTCTCTCTCTTGCAGCCTTTAAGGTTCTGTTTGTGTCGTTATTGTTTGCCATTATAATTACAATGTGTCTTGGTATAGGTCTTACTGGGTTCATCTTGTTTGGGACTGTCTGTGCTTGTGTGACTTTTTCTTCCCAAGATCAGGAAGGTTTTGTGATTATTTCTTCTAATAGGTTTCCTAATCCTTGTTCCTCATCTTGTTCCTCTGACACATTATACACATGTTACTTTGTTTCATGTTGTCCCCAGTCTCCCTTAAGATATCCACCTGCTTTTTATTTTTTCTCTCCAATTGCTGTTCAGATTGTGTTGTTCAGGGTTGTTACTCTGCCTTGTCTCCTAAATCGCTGATTTAATCCTTTGCTAATTCTAGTCTACTATTGAAACCTTCCATCGTATATTCTATTGTAGCTATTATCAATTTTTTTCATTTTCCTTGATTCTTATGTAAGTTGTGGATTTCCCATGCATCTGATGTATAAACTGTATGACCCTTATTCTGAATTCCTTTTCGAACATATTGTATGCCTCCATTTAGTTGCGTTTCCCTTCTCGGCAATTCCTCCTTTTCTCTCCTTTGGGGGTGGTTTGTTTGTCTCCCCATTTTAGCTATCATTGCAGAACCTTTGGTGCCAGGGTGCGAGGGGCCAATGGCCACAGAGTGGATCGGCAATTCAGTTGTGCACTCCGAGTCTCACAGGAGGCAGTGGCGTTGGTGGGGGGCTGAAGTCCCGGTGTCCGTGGGCCTGCTGCTGCCATAAAAAGGTCTTTGGCCAGAGTGGCTCTAGGATCACAGGTGATGTCTGAGGCCCATCTGGGTGGAGGTGAGGCTGGGTTCCTAGTCATAGCAGCTCTCCCCTTCAAGATGGCTTGTTTTCTTAGAACCATATTTAACAAACAGTGTATAACATATAAATACTAAAGACTGTGCAAGAAGCCAATTAAAAATACAATGGAGAAAAAATCAGAACTATGTAAATACAGATTTTCAGTCATACTGGACATTTTTTTCTGTCATTTTAACTGAAGAAATAATAAAAGTAAGAAAACTGAGAGGGGGTAGAGGAGGAATAAAGTACCTAATCATTTTGAATGAATGATTGTTTGTTTTAAAAAATAGTTTATGTAAGCCGGGTGCACTGGAAAAAATGAAATAGATGTTGTCAAAACAAAAATGAAGTAACTGACACATTCTAAAAAGTAATCCACATTGCCCAGCAAGTATTGCTCAATGGTTGAGGATAGAATTGTGAACTAAGATGTCTCATCATCTATTCCTGGTCAGGACAAATTCCCAGGGTGCTGGCTGATTCACCAGTTTGACACATTTAAGGAAGCCGCTGATCAAAATATTTCTCTTTTATCTATGTTTCCAACTCTCTATCCCTTTCCCTTTCTCTCTCTCCAGAAAACCAAGAATAAGCCTATTAAAAGACAAGAATGGAATGTATCTGTTTTCCCCTGGAATGTGAGACATTTTAGTGCTTATTACTAGAGGTCTTTGGAGGACTTTTATTAACCAACATATATGGTTCTGTGTTGAATACCTCAATGGAATATTGGTAATAATGAAGTGTTTCATACTTACCATGGAAAAGGACTCTATCATTTTTGAAGGAAATGCTTGGTTTGGGAGAAGAATTTGAGGTAGATCTTGATTTTAGTTGCAATAATTAGTAGGTTTCTAACAGTTGTTCACTTGTTCAGGTTAAATGTTATGTAATGTTCATATTATGTGTACTCATTTTAGTCTGTGGATGGAAAAACAATTGAAGTAGACTACACCAAGAAACCATCTTTTCAAAGTGGGGATGGGCAGAGGGCACCACTTCCATAAAGAAATAGAGGTGATGTAAGAAGTCTGAGAAGTGGAAGAGGAGGAAGTAAGAGAAGGAAAAGGACATCCCTCAGGTGGAAAACACTTAGGTAATATTTCAAAATCTAGGGATGGTAGGAGATCTGACTTAGGTAAACATATATTACAATATGAAAATGAGGTATCATAGACTTCTGTAGCTGAAGCCTATGTGATCATATTGACTCCTATAAGTTCAATAAAAAGTGCAGAAATGGTCAGTAACTCAAATGTTTTTAAAAAATTAAAGAATAAAGATATGAGCATGAAACCATTATTTATATGAAAACAGTAACATTGAATGAAGAGATACACCTCAATTTCATTTATATCTTTAAAAGCAAAAGAAATGATACCATTCGTTAGATTGAGAATGTATACTGATGATCAGTATGATTTGTAATTGCTAAAGAGGCATAGCACTTATAATAATGAATGAAATATGTAATGTGTGAAACACTCCTAATCACCTTCTAGGGATAGGATTTAAACCTCAAGCTAAATTCAGTCTATTTTAGCATTACTGTTTGCCTCTAGTGACTTCAATATTTCTCCGAAGAACTCAATTCTATTGATATAATGTTAGTATGTTACACTTTGGGAACAAGAAGCTATGTAGGTTTAAAATGAAGATTCATACTTACTGAACTACTAAGAATCTGTTCTGAAAGTACACTTCTTTCGTCTCAAAAAAAGCACATCAGTTCACCTTAGAAAATTCCCATTGAAATAAAAGTTACTCTAACTATATAAACTTCAAAGACACACACTTCATTTAGAATTGGATTTGAAATACTAGCTTTGAGTATAGGAATGTGCAACCCTGTACTGTGTAAAATAATCTCTATTATTATTTTGATAAGAGGATCTTGTACCTATATTTGGTGTAGAGAACTTTCCATTTGGAAACTACATAAGGGAAATGTCTATAGTATTAAATAGATTCACCAAGGGGTCTCTGACTCAGGAAAAGGCTAAAAACCAATGATTCACCAAGTTTATTGGTCTTTCTTTCTTTCTTTCTTTCTTTCTTTCTTTCTTGTATATGAGGAATATGAAACATGAATAAAAATGTTGATGAGCTATTTTCAGGGAAGTTGTCTTGTAATTAATTTATCTATTTACTTATTTTACTGACTATGAAAGGAAGGTATATTCAATTCAATATATCTGTAGCAGGAAAAGTTGGTTTCATATTAACCAGTTTTCCCAATTTCAAAGATTTAGTGTCCATTTGTGATAATTAGGTGTGTGACATTTCACGGGAAATTTCCTAAAGTGTTATTGCAGAGTTTGTGCAAGATGAAGGTGGATGTTCCTGTTTTTCCCACCGAGGTGATACTGAGAAGAGTTTGCCAGTTCATATTGGGCCACATATGAGGATGCTCTTAGTTCTTCTTTCCCATGACAAATTACAGAATTGGAAGATAAGCCTATTTTCTATTTAAAATTGATAAGAGTGATTTTTAATTATGTATTATTCAACATGTTTACTTTAAATACTATTAAAATAGAGTATAGTTTTCTGATCAAAGAATTATTTTATAAATGAACTGTAGGAATTATATGATAACATTCGTTAAATAACACTTTTTTGTAATGCATGTTTTGACTTTTTACATTTTAATTTTTAACTATGACGTTACACGTTTTAAAAGCTTTTATTGAGATGAAACTAATTTAAATACTAGTTGAGACTATTACCTTGTATCTTTAAAATAACTTCTTTCACTTACCATAACTGGATACTCTGCATTCAAATTCCGGTGTGTGTTTCTGTGTGTGTGTGTGTGTGTGTGTGTGTGTGTGTGTGTGTGTGTTGTTTTGTTTTTTGGCACATATATATAATGCTGCTTCAGTTCTTTCTCAGTTATCCAAACTGATTTTCAATAACTCTGAGCACTGTACTGAAGACATGTAAAGATAGAATTTTATCATTTTGGGCTAACCAGCATGCTTATGACCATCATCCTGTTTGGTAAAAATTTATACACAATAACCAGACTTGACCATTTAACAAATGTTGACCCTACTCAAGTAGAATGATGTTATTTATAACAAAGAGGATGGCAGACATAAAATTAATCTTCACAGCAGTGGCTCCATGGGTGGGTTTTCTT
Organism: Myotis nattereri; assembly: GCF_964212035.1. Taxonomy (NCBI): domain Eukaryota; kingdom Metazoa; phylum Chordata; class Mammalia; order Chiroptera; family Vespertilionidae; genus Myotis; species Myotis nattereri. The sequence goes on along the minus strand of NC_138094.1, from coordinate 21,199,066 downwards.
CTACTGAAAAGGGCTCCATCTTCAAGAAGTTGGGATCCTCCACCAACAAGACCTGCCCATTCTGTTCCAAGTCAAAGCATTACTGGGGTGGGAAGTCAAGATAAATGGTACAGCCTTTCATGGATTAGAGTAATGAGCTGTTTTAAAAGGAATGCTGCACTTTAATTTCAGGAAGCCATGTGGAAAGTGAGTAGTGGATGGGCATCTGTACTGAACACTACATTATTGTTTCATTGTTAGGAAATAATTCTTCATCTTCTGATTAGTGAGGTAATAAGTAGATAACACCAGAGTGAGGAATGCATTCCTTTTAATCCACGTTGATACAGTGTCACTCTTTTTTATATTTACTTTTTTTAATATTTTAAGAAAAATGGTTTTAGTGTCATAATGTTACATTCAATAAATGTTAATATTTCCAGAAAAACTATTTTAAATGTAATAATTTTACATGTAATAAGCATTACCATTCCAAGATTAACAATTTTAAATATAATAATACTGGAGACCCAGTGTACAAATTCTTGCATGGGAGGTGTCCGGCATGCACACCCCAATCGCCGGGTTGGCCATGGGGAGGCGATGCAGGTGTTTGGCTGGCTGGCCCCACCCCGATCGAGCGGGGGGTCAGATGGGGGAAGATGAAGGTCAGTGGAAGGGGCTGTGGGAAGCTTACTGGCCGGCGGGTCCTCGATCATTGAAGGGGGGTGGGGTGTTGGACAGAACAGTGTGGGACTGGCTAAAGGGTGCAGCTGGGGACAAATAGCTACACCGTCCCACCCCATGGTTGATCTCCTGGTCAAACTCCTGTTTGAAGGGACAATTTGCATATTAGGCTTTTATGATATAGTGTTACATGCAATAAAAATTAATATGTTAAGAAAAAAAATTAAATATATATTACCAAAACAGTGCAAACCTGTTTTATCACAAAAGTTGTAGAAATTACTAAATATCTGAAAATAATAGGATTCCTTCTATTATATTCTAAAACATTTTTTTTTTTTACTCTGGCTCTGTTTTATTCATCTGTTTATTCTTTTATTTTTTGAAATATTTTTTACTGATTTCAGTGAGAAAGGGTGAGGGAGAGAGAGAGATAGCAACATCAATGATGAGTGAGAATCATTGATCCCCTGCCCGCTGCATGCTTCAAACTGGGACCAAGCCTACAACCCAGACATGTGTCTTTGGCCGGAATCAAACCTGAGACCCTTCAGTCTGGAGGCCAATAATGTATCCATAGTTCCTAACCAGCTAGGGATAATTTTTCTTTATGGATTAAAGTATTACATATGTGTCCTTATCCCCCATTGGTCCCCCTTGCCTCCTACTCATGTCATCACCCCCACTGGTGTCTGTGCCCATTAGTCAGGCTTATATGCATGTCTATAAGTCCTTTGGTTGATCTCTCCCCCTAACCCCACCTTCCCCTACCTTCCCTGCAGCAACATTTTGCAGCAAAGATTCAGGATCTGGAAAAGTGGATGAACTCAAATGAATACACCTAGACAACAATTACAAATTTAGAAGGCATGGGGGATACAGGTAAAGACATTTCTCTCTATTGCAGAGGCTCTCTGAAACCCAGGACCCATCAGCTTTCATTTACTTGAATACACATTTGCCCTTGAGCAAAACAAACAGGCATATCAATGGTAAAGTTTGGTAAACAATAAAAGTATTATCATGGTAGGAGGTTGCTTTCAGCCATTTTGTCAACAGCAGGGTAACAAAATGCTGATTTTCAGCCATGCTGAATGTCAAAGTCCATTTGCCTTCTGTGGACTTCTCACATTGATATGTTAACTACTGTTGGTCTTTGCTCCAACATTTGCCCCTTTTTGCTTTCTTAATTAATTTAGAAAGGTGTATGCCATTTGCTGGGCTCACATCCTTTTAAGACTTTTCATTCTGCATCTTCAGACTGGAAGCAAACATAGAAGAACAAGAAAGAAAGACAATACTGGTTATTCTAAAAAGGAAATGTAGGGAGATTTGATGACAAGGATTGAGTTCTTTCATGTCCTTTTAAATATTATTGTCAGGTATTTAAGGAATTCATTCATAGTAGGATTCTTTGGGGGCCATTAGTTTTTTATGGATCATTTTCCCAGTCACTGTTAGCTTGTGACATGACAGCAATGATGTTCAAGTACTGGATGGTGGACAAATGGTGAGAAATGACAATGCAGGTCTGACCTTTTTTGGCTTTGTTATGGGGAACCTGCACCAATGCACAGCTGATGAGTGCTAGCATGGCAAGCCGTCTTCCCCATCCCCCATCTGGATGTTTCTCCTCTGACTCCTCAGCGTTTTTCTTGGGGCCACTGATATCTGTGGTTGGCGTAGTCTGGTCAGTTCCTCTCTCAGATTAAAGTTGCAGGAATTGGAGGAGTTTTCTGGAAATAACACAAGTATATCCTCGACCAAAGGTTTATAAAGGGACCCTTCTATAAACCAGACTTGGTATCTTTCCATTTAACTAGAGCATTTTCCTTTAGCTTATTCTTTCACTAGTGTCTTTCCATGGGTGTCTTGCCATCAGCATTACAAGGGAAAAATTCAAAGTAATTAAATGTAGTGTACTTGGTGTAGTGTATTTACAGGAGATTTCTTCACAATTCCCCCACTTTCGTTTTTCATGTTGGGATTTAGAGGCCCTTGTAGCAGATATAATATGCAAGGGGGACATTTCTTGATAATCTGTTTTGCCTGCTGTACAATATTTTGGCAGACTAGTGTAAAAGTTGATGAGATTCCCCTGGCCTGTTTAATAAAATAACTAACTGATAGGCATATTCATTTCCTTTTGTTAAAGGACCAGGACTTGTTCAAAGAGTATAGATAGGCATCAGTCACTGAGCCATTTAAATTGAGTAGTTGCAGTTCTGTTTACCAGGCTGGCAGCATAGGCAGATAAGAGATAATATTAAGAGGCTTTTGAAAATCCTGCAAGTCAGCCTTGATCGTTTCTAATTCGATTCATTTTTTTTTTTAAGTTTAGGAATAATTCAGTTTATCGTTCCCAGTATATTGTGAGAAGGGTACAATGTTCATCAGGAAACAGTTAATGGGGGAAAACACAAAAAAAGCAATGTCCAGGTACCAAGATTGCAGTGCTTACCACTAAGGAATTTAACATTAGTCAAAAAGTCTTGAAATCTCTTGTCAATAGCCCGATAATTAATTAAACTGCTATAAATATATTCTCCCTCGCCCCAAAACTTTTTATTCTAAAAATATTCAGTAAGAAAAGTTGAAATAATACAGTGAACACCTGTTTCATCTAAATCTAAGAGTTGTTAAGGTCTAGCCTGTTTTGCTCAGTGGATAGAGCATCGGCCTGCAGACTGGTCCTGCGTTTAATTCCAGTCAAGGGCACATACCCAGGTTGCGGGCTCAATCCCTAGTAGTGGGCATGCAGGAGGCAGCCAATCAATGATTCTCTTCTTACCATTGATGTTATTGATGTTCCTCTCTCTCTCTCTCCCTCTCCCTTCCTCCCTAAAATCAATAAAAAATGTTTTAAAAATAAACAAATAAATCTAACTGTGGTTACCATTATGCCATATCTGCTTCTGTGGATGTGAGGGATTTGAGTGGGGGGTGCTGACTACCTGAAAATCCCCCACATAATGACTTCATCATGCATTTCCCCAAAATAAATATTCTCTCCTATACACCACAAAACCATCATCTTGCCTAAGAAAAAATTTTTCTAACATCGCCTAATATTCAGACCATTTGCAACTTTTTCAAATTTTCTCCAAAATGTTTTTTTAAGATAATTTTCTAGAACCAGGACTCAATCAAAGTTCACTCAAAATGGTGCAAAAAATATTGCATTGGGTGATGTCCTTTAGTCTCTTTTAACCTAGAATAGGCCCCACCTTTTTCCCCCCTCCATGACTCTTTTTTTATTTTTTATTTTTACTACTGTTCTTTTTTAAAAAAAATTAATTACATCTTTATGGTTCAGATTATTACATTTGTTCCTCTTTTTTCCCCCCATAACTCCCCTCCACCCAGTTCCCACCCCACCCTCCTCCATCACTCCCCATCCACTGTCCTCATCCATAGGTGCGCGATTTTTGTCCAGTCTCTTCCCACATCCCCCTCTCCCCTTTGCCCCCCAAGAATAGCCAGTCCACTCACTTTCTATGCCCCTGATTCTATTATAATCACCAGTTCATTCTGTTCATCAGATTATTCACTTTATTTTCAGATTCACTTGTTGATAGATGTGTATTTGGTGTTCAAAATTTGTATCTTTACCTTTTTCTTCTTCTTCCTCTTCTTAAAGGATACCTTTCAGCATTTCATAGAATACTGGTTTGGTGGTGATGAACTCCTTTAGCTTTTTCTTATCTGTGAAGCTCTTTATCTGACCTTCAATTCTGAATGATAGCTTTGCTGGATAAAGTAATCTTGGTTGTAGGTTCTTGGCATTCATCACTTTGAAAATTTCTTGCCACTCCCTTCTGGACTGCAAAGTTTCTGTTGAGAAATCAGCTGACAGTTGTATGGGCACTCCCTTGTAGGTAACTGACTTTCTTTCTCTTGCCGCTTTTAAGATTCTCTCTTTGTCTTTTGCTCTTGGCATTTTAATTATGATGTGTGTTGGTGTGGTCCTCTTTGGATTCCTTTTGTTTCAGGTTCTCTGTGCTTCCTGGACATGTAAGTCTATTTCTTTCATCAGGTAGAGGAAGTTTTCTGTCATTATTTCTTCAAATAGGTTTTCAATATCTTGCTCTCTCTCTTCTTCTGGCACCCCTATAATTCGGATGTTGGTACGCTTGAAGCTATCCCAGAGGCTCCTTACACTATCTTCGTATTTTTGGATTCTTTTTTCATTTTCTTTTCTGGTTGGGTGTTTTTTGCTTCTTCGTATTTCAAATCTTTGCCCTGATTCTTGCAATCCTCTAGTCTGCTGTTGGGAGTCTGTATAATATTCTTTATTTCAGTCAGTGTATGCTTAATTTCTAATCGGTCCTTTATCGCAACCTCGAGGGTCTCATTAGATTTCTTGTAGACCTCATTAAGTTTATTGGCAGTTTCTAGAAAATTCTTGAAAAACCTTAAAAGTGTGGTTTTGAACTCTATATCCAATAGTTTGCTTTCCTCCATTTCTATCATTTGTGTCCTTCTTCTTTGTCTCCGCATTTTTTATGCTTCCCTGTGTTGATAAAGTGGTTTTCTGTGCTGAGTGTCCACTAGGGCCCAGTGGTTCAGCCTCCCCAATTACCTGAGGAGGACACTCTTGGTGCACCCCCTTGTGGTCTTTGTGCACAGTCTTGTTGTAGTTAAGCCTTGATTGTTGTAGTTATCACTGGGAGGAATTGACCTCCAGGCCAATCGGCTGTGAGAATCAGCTGTGTCTGCAGAGGGAGAACCTCTGTGCTGGACACACCCCTCTGGGGCAAGACTTGCTTCAATGGGGCTTTGGTGCTCACTGAGTATTCCCCCTGAGTGCAACCCAAGCATGTGCAATGACAGCAAATTAGATTTTTTCTTCCTTTCCCTTACTCTCTGAGTATTTTTACTATGAACTTGATTTTTATTTATTTAACACTTTGCAACCAAATATAATCATGTGCTAATATAGTCTTATAGCCTTAAATTTAAGTCTTATAAATTTTTTTGGCAATAACTAATTGAATTACTCAAGTGTTTAAATATTACCATTAAATGGATAAAGAACAGTGCAAAAAAATGATGATATAGAAAATAAATGAAATGTTTATTTCCCTACCATTATCTTCACTATATGTTAAAACATATATCTAGCTACTGGGATCATTATATATTGTTTTTATTATTTCTGTTAAATTTTAGGATAAAAGCTTTGTTTTTTTAAAAAAAATTACTCAATAATCAATCAAATACTAAAATTCCAATCAACTCACCTGTTGAACAGGACTATCAACTGTAAAGGCCTTGTAAAGAGCCAATGCCTGGCTTTTACTTCCTTTGCTCCAGATCACCATATTTCCAGCCACATAGAGTTCCCCGTCATCATCCACTTCTCCAATTTCATTTCCACCTCTCCTTAACTGGCAGCTTTCCTTAAAAATTTACATATGTAAGACATGTTTACGCGGTTTTTATTTCTTTTGCAACATTATGGAGCAAGATTTATTAATTAAAATTGAACAGCAATCCAGATACAAGTCTCCTACTCTGTCTGTGGAGTAAGACTCAGTCCATGCCCAACTCTTAGGTTTAGTGCCACTGATTAACAGAGGAGGGGGTGTGGGTGTATGTATCATACTGTATCTTACAGGATTTCAAAAATGGGAATTTACCTCAATAATTCTCTATATTAAGTATTTTATTATTACATTACCATTTTATGCTGCCAAAAACATAAATAAACAAAAACTAGACCTTACCTATATATCAAAAAATTAAACCAACATTCTTGGGAGACTAAAGACATATTAAGCATATGCGGGGTGAAGCAGAGATGGCAGTGAAGTGCACATGGGACACTGGGGGAGCTTACCCACCATGCAGACTTCCCTGCTTCACAACTGCATATGCATTCACCTTCCTGCCCTTGTGCCAACCATCAAAATGAACAGGGCAGAGAAAGGTTTGGATTCCTAACTACAGACTTCCGCTCCTGGAAATTTTGGTATCCCAAAAGGGATACAGAAATGGAATTAAGATTAGAAAGACTGACTGTTTAACATGCACAGGGGAAGTATCTCATTCCCCTATTTAAAAACTAGTACTGTATCTACTTATGTGGCATTTCTTTTCTCCTCTAGAAACATGTAAGTTTTTGGCAGCAGGGACCATTGCTAACTCTACTATCTAACCATCAAATAACATGAAATCTGGTCCCACATACATACCAAGTGAAGAAAAAGAGATTTAAATGGACCATAATCATAGTGACTCTCATTATAAATCCCTGAGTTATATGTCTAAACAGCCATGACACTATAATACAATTAAGGTCATTATTTTTAGCTTTGACAAAAATGACCAAATCTTAACCTATACCCTTGAAGTAGCATCATACTCATTTCTCAGTTGCATCTGGGTAGCCTTAAATTACAGGTAGACCGAATCTCTCTACATTTCAAAAGCAAACTGAGAACCTTGATAAAACCTTCTGTTTTTCGTGGATTGGAACCTCCTGCAGGGATCCCACCAAGCCAGCAGCACCATCAGAGGACCACAACTCAGAGGCTGGGTGCAGCTGCCGAAGCTGAAGGTTCAAAGAATTAGGGTGGTGTCTGCAGTGGTCTCGACCAAAAGGAACAAATTCCTGCAAATCCCCAGCTGCAATCATTGTTTCCCTTTCTTCAGAGAAGTTCAACATGGCTTTCAGATATCAATATTATTTCTGTGTGAATTCAAACACATTCTGAACCGCTGTTGGAATCAAAACGAGAAGAAAATTATCAGAAGTTTACAGAAGAGCCATTAATCCTTAGATGAGTGTCATACAATCCTATCACATTGTAGGTGTACAAGTAATCATAACATCAAAGGGCATTCCAGATCTGATTCTTTCAGGTAATTAGTTACCATTTCATAGTTACCTTACACTACCAGATCATAATTAACATTACAGCTACATGTTAGTTGCTGACAAAATCAACTGTAGGAAATCACTGGGCTGAGAGATAAGCACTTATGTCTGACAATATTGATCCTACATTTCCTACTACTACTCACTAATTTCTCCACATTTCACATTTAAGGATTTAGACAAGTTTTACTTTATAGTAAATGGCTCTCAACATTTAAGGGCATTTCTGTTCAAATGCTGGAACAACATTTAAAAAACACACCTAACAGATCACTGGCATATTGAAATGAAACAAACAAAAACAACATATCATTTCTAATTCATCAAAAGTTGAACCACTTGGTGCTTTAAGAAACTATTAAATGTCATCATTAATTTTGAGCCTCAATCTACCTAACCATATAATTGCAAGCAATTCCAATTTCTGGTGCAAACCCAAAAGACCAAGGCATGAATAAAATTACTGGCAATGGAACAGTCATGATTGTTTGCAAACTTAACAGTTCTAGCTTTGAAAGAACATAATCTACTACAGTTCAGCTTATTACTACAAAGAAGTGAATGAGCTGTGGGTGGAAACAGCCCTCACCCATTACCTCCAGAACATTTCTACGAACAGTAACTGACAGCCAGTCAAATTTGGCCACTGTAGAAGGTGGATGGACAACTCTTATAAGGAAAACGGTTTTGTGGCATAGAGGTTAAGCTGCAATCCTCAAATACAGGAATCAAAACAAACATTCATGTCAGCACTAGACAACCTTTAAAAACAGTGTTGGAAATGGCTTTCACATCACAAACAGTTTAATTTGACTTGGTTTCTCCTCTGAGGTCTTTTTGGCACCAGCAGCTTTCTTGGCTGAAATATCTGAGCCTGTGGTTCCCATGCAGCTCCTCTAGGGTTGCAGTTACGTTTTCTGTGAATTAAGTGTTATTCCTGAGAGAACGGTTATGTCACATTCATGACACTTTTTCCTCCTGATAAGTCAGTTTTGAGAACACTTAAACTTGGGCCATGACTGAGATAGTGCCTGTGGGAGCCTAATCAGAGTACGCCGGATGTTCAAGGCCAATCTGAGCAGGAGAATCCTAATCAGGATGGTCAAGGCCAATCTAAGCAAGGACACAGAGATTGTACTGTACACACTGGGCAGGAGTACCTTACTATAACCCAAATACTGATGTCACTATTTGGCAGGAAGCCTTTGTGTCTAAGTTAGTATAAATGTGTTACTAACCAGCCAGTGGGTGGCTGCTTGGTATGGTTCCTGTTTGCTACTGTATTAGCAAGGGCTGCTTGGTGCAGCCACTGTGTGAAGCTACTTTGAAGAACTGTTTTGTCTGATGGTTCCTTGTTAGCAATAGCTACATGGCCTGCAAAAGAGACTCTCCTGCCCTAACCGGTTTTGCTCAGGGGATAGAGAACAGCCTGCAGACTGAAGGGTCCCAGTCAAGGGCATGTACCTTGGTTGCAGGCACATCCTCAGTAGGGGTTGTGCAGGAGGCAGCTGATCAATGTTTCTCTCTCATGATGTTTCTAACTATCCCTCTCCCTTCCTCTACGTAAAAAAAATGAAAATATTTTTTTTAAAAAGACTCTCCTATATGCCTCTGTCTTCTCATGTCCTCTTTGTCTACTACCCGGCGTTCACGTGGGTACAGCCCCTGGCAGAGGACTGTGCACCCCACAGTGCCTTATAAAACTTACACCAAACACCCATAAAATCCAGCCGACCTTCCTATGTTCTAGTCAACGGGTTAACCAACATATTAACTCTGAGAGGAAGCCACAGAATCAGTAATTAAAGAATCGCCTGCACAGAACAATGACCACTTTGTGCTGATTAGTATATTTAGTTCGTTGCAGCCCCAACTGTGTGTGCGCTTCCCGGCGCCCTATAACAGCCCTGCATTGAACTGATGCACTCCCATGGAGACTGCGGCCTTGCTTCCTGGGAACACGGACCTTCCAAGAGCACACAAGGCGGTTCGGTGGGGACCCGAAGGCACAGGAGGCACCTGAGCCAGGTCTGGGCAGAAGGGCCGTGTCCAGGGCCTCAGGGTAGGCAAGACCTGCGGGCTGAGCTGGGGCCTCAGCAGCGCTGGCCATGGGGCAGGCCAGCCCAGAGCTGTGGCAGCAGGGACACTGTGCTCAGCTGGGAAGGAGGCCTGGGGGAAGGGTTGGGGTGGAGCAGCGCGGGGAGGGGCGGCGCAGAGCCCAGCTCCCAGGCCAAGCCACCCTGGGCGGTCGGGCACAGGGTCAGGGACATGGGGAGACCAGCAGCGCCACCGACCAGGCCGCGCCTGAGTCACTCAGGATGCACAAGGCTCAGGAGCCCAGCTGCGCTGCCCGGGGCCACAGCAGAATGGGTCACAGGGACTCCGCCTCCCCTGCAGCATTTCCTTGCCTTCTGTCCCCAGCTCCGGAGAACTGGCAAGCAGCAGCCAAGGACCCTGGGAGTTAGCTCCTGCTCTAAAACCAAAGGATGGGACTCAATACTCTAATTCGATTCTTTGCACAGAAGTATGACTGGTCTGAATGACTTGGTCTGAATTCTTTGCATTATAAGCAGCTTTACCATGAGATGAACTATCAGTAAAAACAGTGACTGCTCTAGGAATAGGTTTCTGCCTATTTCAACTAAGTTCCACTGAATATTCTTTGATTTTCATTTGCTAATTTAAATCAGTCTAAAATAAGACTTATTTCCTAACTTCCTTTCTCACTGGGGACAGTAAATGAAACTAATAGGATTTCTGCTATCAGTCTTTGAGTATCTACACTAATAAAAGAGAAACATGGTAATTGGCATACGACTGCTACCCTTTTCATTGGCTAATCATCGAGATATGCAAATTAACTGTCAGCCAAGATGGCGGCAGGCAGCCAGGCAGCTTGAAACTAACATGCAGCTTGCTTGCCTCAGTGAGGAAGGATCGTTGGAGGAAACCAACTTTCCCGCCTGCGGCTGCAGGCCTCGGAGCAGGCAGTTTAAGAAACATTGTAGCAAATACCGCTGGACTTCAACCAGCAGATTCGCAACATTGTAAGCAAAGGCCAGAACCTACTTTCAGCCGCGGAGGCCTAAGAGCTGGAGCCAAGCCTCAAGGTAAAGCTGGCCCAGAATAAAAAAAAAAAAAAGAAAAGAAGGAGGGGTTGGGAATTTCAGTCACTCCCAGCCTGAAAACAGCCCTCAGCCCCTCACCCAGACTGGCCAGGCATCCCAGTGGTGACCCCCACCCTGATCCAGGACACCCTTCAAGGCAAACCAGCCAGCCCCACCCATGCACCAGGCCTCTACCCTATATAGTAAAAGGGTAATATGCCTCCCGGCACCGGGATCAGCATGACAGGGGGCAGCGCCCAAACCCCCGATCGCTCTGAGGCTCTGTGTGTGACAGGGGGCGGGGCCCCAAGTCCCTGAGCAGCCCTGCTCTATGCCTGATAGGGGGGAGCTCCCCAATCCCCCCCCACGGGTCCTGCTCTGTGTGTGATGGGGTAGAGCCATAACCTCCCCATCGGCCCAGCCCTGAGTGTGAGAGTGGTGGTGCCCCAACCCCCTGATTGGCCCTGCTCTGTGTGTGACGGGGTCAGCGCCCCAACCCCCTGATTGGCCCTGCTCTGTGCATGACAGGGGGTGGCGCCGCAACCTCCCCATCTACCCAGCCTTGAGTGTGACAGGGGACGGTGCCCCGACCCCCCAATTGGCCCTACCCTGAGCATGACTGAGGGTGGCATCACAACCTCCCAATCTGCCCTGCTCTGTGCATGATGGGGCGGTGCCCCAACTCCCCAATCAGCCCTGCTCTGATCCCAACCAGGGGCTGCACCTAGGGATTGGGCCTGCCCTCTGCCACCCGGGAGCAGGCCTAACCCAGCAGGTAGTTATCTCCCCAAGGGTCCCAGACTGCCAGAGGGCACAGGCAAGGCTGAGGGATCCCCCTCCCCACCGAGTGCACAAATTTTTGTGCACTGGGCCTCTAGTATTGACATAAGCTTTGTTTAGGGAGGCAGAATGGAAATTGTTTACTTTTCTTTTTGAGGCCTAATACATTTATTTTTAATTGCAGTTTTCTAGATATTTGAAGGGAATCTCCTCCTGTTTTTTCTTCCAGAGTAATTTCTAGGACACAATTTGGGAGTTTCTTTTAAAAGCTTTTTTATTTCTTTTAAATAGAGCTACAAACTTAGTTCCTTTTAAGAAATACCTCTAAAAGAGAGGTATGCTGGCCAATACTGCAATGCATACAGATTAAGTAAAAGTAAGTCTCTTTTTTTATGGTGTCTTATTAATGGTGAGATTTAATATTTGAATAACTTTTTGTTTACCTTGTAAATAGTAGCAGAAGAGACTTAAAAATGTCTCCTTTTTCTTAAGCTTAAAATTTACTTTTAAACAGCATTCTTTTGGCTGGTGCTCATTTACATAGGTACACTCTGGACTCTGTTAGAACCAATTGCTAATAAAATATCTGCTTCTCATATAACTGAGTTTATATGAGAACTTGATTATATTGTGAAAAGCTAATTTGTTAAGTGACTAACGTATGCACCCTTATTGAGAAAGCAAAGTAAGTAAACTTATACATTTGACCTATGAACTACAGATGTTGCACTGCCCCCTGGCCTATCTAAAGATCAGGCTGTCAGGGCTCCCATCTTAAAATTCTGCTGCTGAATAGTCCCATGTTTCTTAAGAAGTATTCAGCAACTTTTTCCTACCCTCCCTTAGAGGTTAAAACTTTTATAACATTTAAAATATGTATACGTAAAGAGAACACAGTTATTAATTTTTATTTGATGAACTGCAAGTGATTTCAAGTATATTAGTTTGGCGTAAATTGGTTTAAAGATATTTCTTTTCCTAAAATATTTCTTTTAAGAAGAGAGTAAACCCTTGAATTATTCCAGGGCACTTGAAAAGTTTCAAAGCTATCTCTTGGTTAAAGTCTTGAAATTTAACATGGAAAGACTATCACAAATATGTGTAACCCAAAGATTACATTATACATTTGTTGCAATTATTCTAAAATAGATCAATAAAATTTAAACTGGTTTTTATATTAAAAATTAATTTCAGACCATAGAATTAATCCTCTTTTTTAATCAGTCCAATAAAATATTATATATTAGTTTGAAATTTTACCACACATAGTACACATAAGGACTACAATATCTTTTTTACTACTAAGTTTTTCCAGAGAAATCACAAGAATTATTTTTCTTGATAATGAAATTCTAAACTTTATGCATTTTATCATTACAAGCATATAATTTCTGCCAATTGAATTTGAACTTTTAACTCTTGGAAGCCTTAAATTTTAGGTGGCAAGTTAAATACTTAGCATTTCTTAGATTAGTAATACCGTCACATTTTTAAGGATATATTTCCAATAAAATTAACAAAGACTTATTTAATTAATAGATTCATTTTGTGCTTTATTTTTTTCATTTTGGTACACTCAAAATAATATTTCAGTATTTTGTTATTTCAAAACATTTAGAGATTTAGTAAGTTTCATTCCTTAATGTAACCAACTCCAAATTTTTAAGTTACCAAAAATTTAAAAAATATGTTTAGAGATATGAGGTTGCCAAAGAAGTAGGGGAAGAAGGGATGAAGGCCTGTAGCCATTTGAATTTTAAAACCACCACATTTTTCATTCAGAGATAAAATATAAGGTTGCTCTACCTGGTTCTCCACTTTTACAGGGAGAAGATCCACTGGACCTTTCCACCAACAGAGATTGCAGTCAGCCCTCTCCTCAGTGACTACACCCTCACCATCAATATATTTATTTATAATTATTATTGAAAAGCTTTGCCACAAAGCCTTCATTTTAGTTATATCTATCTATTTAACTTTTAACAATTTTGAGCTTCCAAAGCCAGTTATCACCATCTAAGGCGCTTTACTTTGGCAAATTTTGCAGCAGAAAAAACTTCCTGGCTTTCATTGGCTTTAACGTGAACCTTGGAATATGGTCCATTATTATTTAAGAACTGCCCCTTATTATGGAAACACTAATCTTATTGCCTAAACACAGCCTGTATATTTTCCTTGTGTCATTTCACCATCTTATTAAGAAAAACAGTCTTGTGTTTGTACTATAACATCTGTGAGGAAATAGGGGTCAGTCCAAGAGGCCATCCAAAATCAGGTGGGGTGTGACTTCTCTTAAGCTAGTGTTTTTCTCTTCACGGGTACAGAAATCCCAGAGATATCCCTTAAGTTGTGAGGAATGTCTCATAAATCCAAATTTCAAATGACGGTCTGGGAAATAAAAGGAGACTTTTAATAACACTCTCGAGAGTGGGCATACATGTTACAGGATCACCAAGAGACTAGTAATTAATGGGTTGGGAGGTGTTTTAGATGTTTAGTAATGGCCTGTCCATCTACTGTTTCTTTTCTTATTAAATTAAATTGAAGGCATGCTTAATAGACTAACAATAAACAACCAAGACAGATTGATAATAATCAACAGACAAGTGCCCATAACATAGAGACAAGGCTTAATGAATCAGAGTAGTTTTCATAGATATTATCGTATTCTGCTCTTCATGGCATTGGCTGTCCTCTAAAGTTATTTTAGCTAAAATCTGCCTGTCCCAAGGTGTCATATGGTAATTTTCAGACAAAGCATTAAAGAGTCCTTTTGTAAAATGACTGTTAACCCCGTTTTCTCTAGCTGCTGTGCCTTTCCACACTAGAGTGGAGGACCCAGGGCTTAGGTATTACAGACTTTTGATCCCCAATACGAATTAGGCATAATGCAGTGCGAACAAGAGCAAACATAGTTCAAGATGACAATGTTACTTTTTTTCCTTGAGCCTGATTTCAAGGAGTACCTTTTGATATTTTAATTTCTTTATCCTTGAGCATACAAGTAAATGTTTACAATTATTTATTTATTTATTTTGCTTTATAATCAAACTTTCCTTCATTATAGCCTGGCAGAAATGAAAGATTTTCCGCCCACTTTTTGTTTCACTATTTCCAAAGCTGGCATGGGCTTTGTGCACAGAGAATTTTCCCCACCTTTTCAGTGCACTTCTCAGCTTTCTGGTAAAATGTCTTCATTTTTCACTCTGGTGAAATTTCTTCTCCAGATGCCCCCCATTGGGCGCCAGAATGCTGCAACCTTTTGCAGCAAGGATTCAGGATCAGGAAAAGGAGCTGAACACAAATGAATACACTAGACAACAAATATAAGTTTAGAAGACATAGGGGGGCCAGGGAGAGACCTTTCTCTCTAGCAGAGAAGCTCTCTGAACCCTAGCACCCATCAGCTTTTATTCACTTGGATTTAGGTTTCTCATATATGCCCTTTAGCAAAGCAAACAGGGTTATCAGGTTAGGAGATTACCTTCAGCCATTTTGCCAACAGCAGGGTAATATAATGCTGATTTTTCAGCCCTGCTGAATATCAAAGTTCATTGGCCCTCTAAGGGAGATACATGTACATATACATATACATATACATAAATATATATACATATACGTATTTCTGTATATTTGTGTATATATACCTTCACACACACACACACACACACACACACACACACACACACAAATATATATGTACTAGAGGCCCAGTGCACAAAAATTTGTTCACTGGTGCGGGGGTGTCCCTCAGCCCCACTTGTGCCCTCTCACAGTCTGGTACCCCTTGGGAGTTGCAAATTATAAGAGTTCATTCTTTGTTACAGCAGTTGAGTTTTCCATTGTATAGATGTTCCACAGTTTTTAATCCGTGCATCTGCTAATGGGCACTTAGACTGTTTCCAAATCTTAGCTATTGTAAATTGGGCGGGTATGAACATACAGTTGCATATATCTGTCCTGATTAATGTTACTCATTTCTTGAGATATATATGCCTAAAAGAGAGAGTACTGAATCAAATGGGAGCTCCATTTTTAATTTTTTGAGAAACTCTATATGGTTTTCCACAATGGTTGCAGCAGTCTGCATTCCCACCAGCAGTGCACAAGGGTTGCTTTTTCTCTGCATCCTCTCCAGCACTTGTGGTTTTTTTATTTTTTTTTTATAACAGCTATTCTGACAGGTGTGGATTGGTACTTCTCTCATTTTGATTTGCATCTCTTGGACTGTTAGTGCCTTTGAGCATTTTTTCCTATGTCTCTGGGCCTTATGTAAGTCCCCTTTCAAAAATTGTCCATTTAAGTCTATTGCCCGTGTTTTGATTGGATCGTTTATCTTCCTACTGTTAATTTGTGTGTGTTCCCTGTAAACATTGGAATTCAACACTTATCAGAGATACCATTGGCAAATGTGTTCTACTATGCAGTGGGCTTTCTTGTTGTTTTGTTCAGGATTTAGTTTGCCATGCAGAAGGTTTTTATTTTGATATAGACCATTTGTTTATTTTCCCCTTTGTGTGCGTTGCCTTCGGAGCTGTGTCAGTAAAGATATGCTAAGACATATGTGTAATATTTTGCTGCCTATGCAATCTTCTAAGATTTTTTTATATAGATTCCCAACTAACGTTCAAGTCCATTCTCCACTTTGAGTTTATTTTTGTGTAAGGTGTATGTTGGTGGTCTAGTTTCATTTTCTTCCTTGTTTCTGTCTGATTTTCATCATTTATTGAAGAGACTGTCTTGACTCCATTGTATGCTCTTGCCTCCTTTGTAAATTAATAATAGAGCGTAATGACTTGGGTCCACTTCTGGGTTCTCTGTTCTATTTCAGTGGTGTATACGTCTTTTCTAGTGGCAGTAGCAGGCAGTTTTGAGAATGGTGGCTTTATAATATAGCTTAATATCTGGTATTGTGAGCCTTCCATATTTTTTTCTTGTTCCCTGGATGGCTGAGGCTATTTTTACTCCATAGGAATTCTTGGAGAGTTTGTTCTTTGTCTGTGAATTATTCTGTTGATATATTAATGGAGATTACATTGAATCTATAAATTGCTTAGGGTAGTATGGACATCTTAATGATGTTAATTCTACCAACCCATCAACAAGGTATATTAGTCCATTGTTGATATCTTTATCTCCTTTTCAATGTTCTGTCATTTTCCAAGTACAGTTCTTTTACTTCCTTCATTGAGTTTTTTCCTTAATTCTTTTACTGCAATGGTAAGTGGGATACTTTTCTTAGTTTCTCTTTTTATGAGTTCATTCTTGGTGTATCAAAAGACATATTTTTGAGTGTTAATTTTGTATACTGATACATGACCAAATTCACTAATTATGTGCTTTTCCTGTTGGGATGACTTTTATTTCTTCATGTCTGAACACTATGGGAGCACTTCCTGTACTATGTCGAACAGGAATGGTGAAAATTGGCATCACTGTCTTGTTCCTGTTCTTTTAGAGGAAATGGTTTTAGTTTTTGCCCATTCAGTATGATGTTGGCTGTGGGTTTCTCATACCTTTATCATGTTGAGGTATACTCCATCTATTACCAAGTTGCTGAGAGTTTTTATCACAATTGTGTGTTGGGTTTTTTCCAGTTCTTTTCCTGTGTCTATCGATATGATCACGAGATTTTTGTCTCTCAGTTTGTTTATGAGTTGTATCACGTTTATTGATTTGTGAATATAATACCAGCCTTGCATCCCTGGTGTATATCCCACTTGATAATGGCATTTGGTCCTTTTAATATAATGCTGGATGCTATTTGCTAATACTTGGTTAAGGACTTTCGTATCTGTCATCATCAGCTATATCGGCCTGTAATTCTCTTTCTTTGTAGTGTTTTTACTTTGTTTGGGAATTAGAATAATGCTGGCCTCATACAAAGAGTTTGGAAGTATTCTTTCCTCTGATTTTCTGAAATAATTTGAGGAGTATAGATTGTAGTTTTCTGAATGTTAGGTAGAACTACCCTGTGAAGGTGTCCAGGCCGGAGCTTTTGTTGGTTGCAAGCGTTTTGATTACTGCTTCCATTTCATTAGTTGTTATGAGCCTATTCAGGTTTCTTAATTCTTACTGAATCACATTTGGTAGATTGCATTTTTTACTGACTTCATCTATTTCATCCACATTGTCCAGCATTTTGGCATATAGCTATTTATAGTATTTTGTTACAATCCTTTGAATTTCTGTGGTGCCAGTGCTTACTCCTCCACTCTTGTTTCTGATTTTACTTATTGGAATCATATGTGTTTGTTTCTTAATGAGTCTGGCTAATGGTTTATCAATTTTGTTTATCCTTTCATGGAACCAGCTTTTGGTTTCATTGAATTTTTTGTCTCTCTTATTTTTTCTGCTGTAATCTTTATTTTTTCCTTCCTTCTACTTACTCTTGGCTCTTCTTGTTGGTCTCTTTCTAATTCTTCAGTTGTAGGGATAAATAGTTTATTGCTGATTTTGTTATTTTTCTGAGATATGTCTATAGTGCTATGAACTTCCCTCTCAGAACTGCTTTTGCTGTTTCCCAGAGATTCTGTGTTGTTATTTGTTCATTTTCCTATTTTTCCAAATAATCTATGATATTTTCTTGATCTCACTGTAACAAGTTCAATTGTTTATTAGCCTTCTATTTAGTCTCTAAGTGTTTAAATGTTTTTGGGTGTTTTTACTCTATTTGATTTCTCATTTCACTCCACTGTGATCCAAGAAGATGCTTGATATGATTTAAAACTTCTTGAACTTGTAGGGACTTGTTATGTGTCCTACCATGTGGTCTATCTTTGGGAATGATCCATGTGCACTTGAGAAGAATGTATATTCTGCTCTGTTGGGGTGAAATGTCCTAAAATGTAAATTAAATCCATCTGATGCAGTGTGTTCTTTAGAGTCTCTGTATCATTATTTTGTCACATGGAAGACCTATCCAGTGAAGTCAGAGGAGTGATAAAAGTCTGCTACTATGACTGTCGTGTTTTCAGGCTCTCTTTTAAAGTCCCCTAGAAGTCTCTTTGGTTTTTGTTTGTTGGTTTGTTTGTTTGATATATATATCTACCTACCTGACTGACACCAGTCTGAACCCTCTTAGCCAATAGTTAAGAAATAAAGGAAGCCAAGATTATTCCACTCTATAGATGCCTTTTGGGATATTGATTTTCAGCTCTTTATTTAGAAGCCAAAGTGTCAGAGAGAAACTTTGGGCAACCCCTACCCGCTCCTGCTCAAAAATTCAGAGAGAGAGACCTTCTTCAGAAGATTGTTGCCTTTGCCTGATTGGAATGAAACATGGTAAACAAGAGGGCTTCAGCAGATGTCTATTGGCTAGTTTGCCCTCCTCCCCTGTGACACCATCAATCAGGAGTGTGGGAGGGGTTCCCAGACATTGTTGGTCCCAGGAGGCAGGGTTATAAATTCCAGCAGCTGCAGTTCAGCTCACCCAGCACACCTCCTGAGCCACAGCTGGACAGGGAAGGGACTGGGTCCAGGCTGGCTGGGCCCAGGACCTGGAGAAGAGGGGGAAAACAGAGGGGGATGACTCAGATGAACCTGGAGCTGTGCGAGCTCCATCTGTCATTGAGCAGCTGGCCTTCAGCTGAGTGTTCCTCTCCAAACAACCAACCTCTAACCCAGAAGTTACTCTCATGGGGAGGGCTGTACCCTCTTCGAGTCCAGTCTCTTGGAGGCCCGAATCTGGGTGAAGGGATGCCGCCCAGGGATGGAGGTTCCTGCCTTTCCCTCTGGGCTCCTGGATATTTATGCCAAAAGAATTTTCAAAAGGTGTGGTTCACAGAAATCGGGACACACACTGTGGCGAATGCACTCTGGCCACCCTGAATTCTCTCCGAGATCTTTCACATCGGCTAATCCTGCAGTGTACTGGGAGTGCAGAGGCCATTGCATGTGCCTGTTAGGAAATCAGGAGCCTATTGTACAGTGGGTGTCATGGAAGCACAAGTCAGCCCCCAATGCCTTCCTGATTTGCCCTCCCTGCTTTGGACCCCTGTTTAATCTCCCTCGTCTTAGTGTCTTCACCTGAAAACAACTGACAGCATTAAAGTTCAAACTGTCATGGCATGAGTCAGACTACAACATCAAAAGGCTAAGTTTTCCTTAGTCTGTAAGGGCTGTATGATGCTTAGTTTGAGAATGCAGCTTCCTTCATACTTAGGCTTACTGTAGGTGATTGTAGACAAAAGTATGTACCCCTTCCACCTCACCTCTATTTCATCCCCTCACAGGACAGGCTAGACTCAGCCTCTCTCAGCTGTGCAGGAGTGTGTGTATGCACACACACTCACACACACACACACACACACAAACACACAGCAGCTCCTTCAAAAGCATCCAGCTTCCCTCTCTTCCACTACTGAAGGGTTTTTAAGTCATGATCGTGATCATTATTATGCAGTGCTGGTTGACTGACATTTTTCATGTTTCTAAAATGAAAATACATCTTCACCACCAGTCCAGGAGAGGAAATTGTAATAAAGAACCCTGTAAAAAATACAGGAAGATATTTTACAATGACTAGCATTATCATTTTTAGTGAACATGTGGACTGCTTTAAGATATTCATAAATATGATTTGCTGATTTCCCAGGAGAGTAGGGCCCAAGAACTGTTAGTCCCTGTTCCTTATGCAGGCTTACTGTCACCTAGGAACATGGTGAACATTGTGAGGCAATGGGTGAAGCAATGGAATAAATGAATGTTATATTCACATTTAACTTTACAAGAATAGGGTTGCATTATGCAATCAGTCGGGTGGCCTGCATTTTGCTTTTGATATAACAGACCATGTCTTTTTAGTGCATCAACCTCTGCAATGCTGACAAACAACCGGATCATCATGAACATAAGGGTGGACAAACTTCAAATAGATTCCCTTTGAATTTCACCTTCCCTGGATACATCCATTGCCCTCTCTGTCACTGTGCCCCAGTGTCTCTTGCATTCTCAAATTGGCTAAGCACTTTACTCTCTCAGAAATTGTGCAGTCTGTCCTCATGCCCTGAACAGGATCCTTCCAAGCCCCTGATGGCCCCTCCTTGTACAACTCTCAGGCAGAAGTCTACCTACCTCTGTAACTTTCCATACCAGCACCTTTGTTCTCTTGACAGAATTAGTTACAAAGAGCCATTTGTAGATAATGGTCTTTTGGGTTTTGGTGTGTGTGTGTGTGTGTGTGTGTGTGTGTGTGTGTGTGTGTGTGTTTTCTATTGTCATCCTAAACTCTGTGAGGAGAGACTGTGTGTAGCTCTGAGCATGGGATAAGCAGCCACTCAGGAAAAAAATAGCTGCCAAATGCATCAAGGAGAGAGGGGGGAGGGCTATGCTGAATCTCTAGTTCCCAGGTGAAATAGTGGAGTTGTTTCTGTTTCTGCTTTTTATCTGCTCTGCTCTAGGTGACAAACCCAAATCCACTGAGGCTGAGTGCAGTGGCCTCATTTGTCCTCATTCCTCCATCTATGTAGTTGGAAGTCTTAAACTCTGCTAGTTCATAGGCATTGGGAACGTCTGGAGGAATGGTAGGGTAGGAACACACTAGAAGCCAGCCTTACCACCCTGCTGTTACGCTCCACCCCCCTGACCTCTCCACAGCCTATGGTGAAGAGATGCAGGATCACCTGCATGACAGGGACACAGTGTCCTCAGCCCACTCTCCCTCTCAGATAAGGTCTCACAGTTTGCAGAGTCTGAATATTCCCCAAGTCTGAGTGTGGAAGAGAAAGGCAGCACAAATGTGTCTGAGGCTGCCTGTGACTACTTGAGCCAAGTTAAGCAGAGACAGCGTTGAACCACACAATGAATGTTTACTCCAAGGATGCGGTCAGTATGGGGCGAGGAGTCGCTCACCCTGGAAATTCAGCTCTCAGCCTCTTGGGGAGAAGATAGCTATCTGTAGCTGCCAGCTGCAAGTGTGACATGCAAAGGGGAGGGGAGGGCCTGCTGTCTGGACCTTCAGGAGCTCAAAGGCTGACCACAAGGTGGCTAATCTTCTATGACCTTAGCAACAGCTCAGCCCCTTCCTGGGATGAGATTGGAATGGTCAGCCTTCCTAAGAAAGATCCCAGGAGGGGGTCAGGGTGCGGGCACAGCTGCCAAATCAAAGCCTGTCCTGTGCCTGGTCTCTTTGCAAAATGCAATTCTTTTCTGAGTAATGGGCCATGGAGGCAGCCTATGTTTTCAGTAGAGCCTGTTTCATCCTCCAGTGTCCCAGGGCCTCGTATTTATAGTTTGTAAGTAATGATTAAACAACTGCGGCTCTATTCTTATTACAAGCCCTTCCTCACTAAGAGAAGCTGATTTCCAAGGACGCCCAGGAGATGCCTCAGGCCAGCTTGGATGACAGGGCTGGGCCTAAGCTTTGCTCTTCCCCTCTCCCTCTCTCCTCACAAGCCTGGCTTTTGTCTCCTAAAGAGACTATGGAAAAGCAGGCAGCAAAACCTGCCAGACTGAGCATGCCAGGCCCCCTATGTGCCCTGGAGGTGCCACCTGAGATTTGAACCCTGGGTTAAGGTTCAGCTAAGGGGCAGCTCTGGCAGAGCCTGAGCACCAGGCTGTGGCTGGTGCCTCCCCACCTCCCCTCAGCTTTGTTGGTCTGCTCCTCCTCAGGAGCCTCCTGCCCACTCCTTCTGCTTTCAGGCCCAGGTGTGACTTTGCCAAAGGGATTTGTTGGTGAGAGGAGAACCCCTTCCTGAGGGAGCAGGAAGGCAGGGAGGCTGCCATCACCTGAAGGCTTAGGGGAGGTGAGCAGAGCAAAGGCTGGATTCCAGGCTTGTCAAAGAGCTATGATGACCCAAACCCCAGGGGTAGACTGAGGAGGGCACCTGTGGAGAGAGACAATGTAATTGCATCTGGCCAGCTCTCCTCTGCCCCGGGGATTACTAAAATGTCCCCATCCAGACAGTAGGGACAGTGGGCTAGCCCAGGGCAGGGCGCTCTTTTCTAGACAGAGGGCTGCGGTGGGGTGGGAGTGGGGCGCCAAGCCTGGCCAGGGAACAAGGTAGGTAAGTGGCAGCCACAACCACAGAGGGAAAGGGGTCCCCAGAAATACAGACAGGGTGTTGAGTGGGAGGTTAGCTGGGGGTCGTGGCCTCCTGTTTCTCCCTCCACATCGGGACCGCCCCCACCCTCATGCCTGGAAGCACAGGGTTTCCCTGACAGCCACCCACCCTCTGCCACCCCTTGCAACCTGGTGGGTGTGGCACAGGCGCCCCTGTCCCCACCTTCTCTGGGCCTGTTAAGACATGACCCCCCTCCAGCTCCCTGATCTTGGGTTGCTCCTGATCTCGTGATCTCGCGAGATTTCGCCCCCAAAGGAACCAGGGCGCAGCCCCAGGAAGCTTGCCAGGCAGCGCCCCCCACTGCTTCCTTCCCTCCAGCCTCCTAACTTAGCTGGAGACCATGCTGTGAGGAGCGTGGCCTGTTGAAAAGGTAATCGCACACCCTGGGTTCTTGCTGTCTCCAGGGGTGAACTTTCTGTTGCGGGGGTGAACTGCTCTAGTCACTGGCAACCCGCAGCCCCTCCCGCTCCGGCTTTTTCCATCTGAAAATGAGTTCCCACCTGGTTGTCCTGAAGGCCTGAGGTCCAAACCTGGCTCGCTGGCGTGAGGCCTTCCGCTTGCTGCGCCAGAGTGGGAGCTCGCTGAGGGGACTTACACGCAACAATTCATGGAACTCTGGCGTCGGCCTTTATTGTGTGACCTCAGCTGGCCGAGTTTGCAGTTGACCAAGAGGGTCCCCACAGCCCTCGGCGCCAACTCCCCCGGGATCTGGGTCCTCAAGTCTGTGGGCTCTCAGGCCAGCCCAGCCCTGCTCAGGGCGTGGGAGACAGAGAGGGGGCAGAAAAGTGGCTGCTGGACAGTGGAGAGGGCGCTTTCCGCAGAGCACCAGGGCCGTCACTCATCATTGTCCTCTGGTTCAGCTGGTGAGAAAGCGCTGGTCAGGCTGGGACATAAGAGGTGATTCCCACTGAGAGCGGCAGAGCCCTCTCCTGGTGTGAGTGTGCGTGTGCCTGAGTGTGTGTGAGTGTGTGTGAATTCTCACCTGATGATATGTTCCTGGGTTCCTTTTCATTCTTATTACTAATTAAGGTATTACATATGTGTTCTTATCCCCCACTGCTCCCACACCCCCACCCCCACCCCGCAAGCATGTCCTCACGCTCACCACCACCCTTGGTGTTTGAGTCCATTGGCTAGGCTTATAGGCATGCATACAAGCCCTTTGGTTGATCTCTCCCCCTTAACCCCACCCTCCCCTACCTTCCCTCTGAGGGTGATGGTCTGATCCATGCTTCTCTGTCTCTGGATCTGGTTTTGTTCATCGGTTTATGTTGTTCATTATAATCCACAGATGAGTGAGGTCATGTGATATTTCTCTTTCTCGGACTGACTGACTGGCTTTGCTTAGCATAATGCTCTGCAGCTCCATACATGCTGATGCAAATGGTCAGTGCCCCTTCCTTTTTTGCAGCAGTGTACTATGCCAGTGTGTAGATGTACCACGGCTTTTTAACCCACTCATCTGCTGACGAGCACTTAGGCTGTTTCCAAATCTTAGCTATTGTAAATTGTGCTGCAGTGAACATAGAGGTACATGTATCCTTTCGGATTGGTAATTCTAGGTTCCTGGGATATATTCCTAGAAGTGGGATCACTGGGTCAAATGGAAGTTCCATTTTTAGTTTCTAGAGGAAACTCCATACTGTTCTCCATAGAGGCTGCACCAGTCTGCATTCCCACCAGCAGTGAAGGTGGGTTCCTTTTTCCCCCCATACTCACCAGCACATGCCCTTTGTTGATTTGTTGATGATAGCCATTCTGACAGCTGTGAGGTGGTACCTCATTGTCCTTTTGATTTGCGTCTCTCAGATGATTAGTGACTCTGAGCATTTTTTCCTGTGTCTCTTGGCCTTCCTTTTGTCCTCTTTGTAAAAAATATCTATTTAGGTCCATTGCCCATTTTTGTGATTGGTTTGTTTATCTTCCTTTTGTTAAGTTGTATGAGTTCCCTGTAAATGTTGTAGATGAAACCCTTATCAGAGAGAACATTGGCAAATATGTTCTCCCATGTAGTGGGCTTTGTTGTTGTCTTGTTGATGGTTTCTTTTGCTATGAAGAAGCTTTTGATTTTGATGTCATCCCATTTGTTTATTTTAAGTTTATTTTCCATTGCCCCAGGAGCTGTGTCTGTGAAGAGATTGCTTCCGTATATATCTGAGACTCTGCTGCCTATGGATACCTCTATTATTTTTATGGTTTCCAGCTTTATGTTCAAGTTATTTATCCATTTTGAGCTTATATTTATGCATGGTGTCAGTTGGTGGCCTAGTTTCATTTTTGCATTTGTCTGACCAAATATCCCAGCACCATTTATTGAAGACACTGTCTTATCTCCATTGTATGTTTTTGCCTCCTTTGTCAAGTATTTAT
Organism: Myotis nattereri; assembly: GCF_964212035.1. NCBI lineage: Eukaryota > Metazoa > Chordata > Mammalia > Chiroptera > Vespertilionidae > Myotis > Myotis nattereri. Next base: position 21,174,197 of record NC_138094.1, on the reverse strand, counting down.
TGAGCTTGGTGGTTTGAATTGGTTTCTGGGTTCTCTATTCAATTCCAATGGCCTATATGTCTATTCTTGTGCCAGTGTCAGGCAGTTTTGAGCACAGTAGCTTTGTAATACAGCTTGATATCTGGTATTGAGATCCCTCCTACGTTGTTCTCCTTTCTCAAGATTGCTGCCACTATTCGTGGTCTTTTTTTAATTCCAGATGGATTTTTGGAGGGTTGGTTCTAGGTCTGCGAAATATGCTGTTGGTATTTTAATGCGGAGTGCATTGAATCTATAGATTGCTTTGGATAGTATAGCCACTTTAATGATGTCATTTCTACCAATCCATGAACAAGGTATGTTCTTCCATCTGTTTATGTCTTCCTCTACCTCTTTTTTCAACATCTTCTAGTTTTCTGAGTGGAGGTCTTTTACCTCCTTAGCTAAGTTTATCCTAGCTTTCTTAATTTTTTTGGTGGGATGGTAAATGTGATACTTTTTTCAATCTCCTTTTCTGTAGGTGTATTAAAATGCCACTATTGGTGTATAAAAAATGCCATATATTTCTTGGCGTTAATTTTGTACTCTGCTACATTGCCGAGTTCATTTATTAAGTTTACTAAACTTTTGAAGGAGTGTTTGGGTTTTTCTATGAACAGTATCATGTCAATTGCAAATAATGACAATTTACTTCTCCTTTTCCAATTTGGGAACCATTTATTTACTTTTCTTGTGTGATCACTGTGACTAGGACTTCCAGTACTGTGTTGAACAGGAGTGGTGAAAGTGGGTGTCCCTTTCTTGTTCCTGTTCTAGAGGGAAATGGTTTTAGTTTTTGCCCATTGAGTATGATGTTGGCTGTAGGTTTGCCATATAAGGCTTTTATTATGTGGAAGGATGATCCTTCTATTCCTACTTTGCTGACTGTTTTTATCAGAAAAGGCTGTTGCAGTTGGTCAAATGCTTTTTCTGCACCAGTTGATATGATTGTGTGGTTTTTCTCTCTTAATTTGTTTATGTGATGTTTCATGTTCATTGATTTGCAGATATTGTACATACTTGCATACCTGGAATAAATCTCACTTGGTCATGGTGTATGATCTTTCTAATGTAATGCTCTATCCGGTTTGCTAGAATTTAGGTGAGGATTGCAGCATCAATGTTCATCTGGAATATTGGACTGTAAGTCACTTTCTTTGTGTTGTCTTTTTCTGGTTTTGGGATTATGGTAATGCTGGCTTCATGAAAAGATCTTGGAAGTATGCTGTCCTCTTGAATTTTTTGAAATAGTGTTAGAAAGATTGGTTTTAGTTCTTCTTTGAATGTTTCGAAAAACTCCCCTGTGAAGCCATCTGGTCCAGTGCCAGCCACTCATGTGCTTGCTGCTCTCTGCTGGGTGTCAGCAGCTTCCTAGCTTGTCACACACAGCACCTGGCCCTTCGTTCACTTTTTATTGCTATTCCTTTCTTTTTCTTCTACCTTCCACTCTTCTAACTTGGGCCCATCAACGAGGGAGCTCATTTTCCCATTTTTAAGTACATTTCTTATTGATTTCAGAGAGGAAGGGAGAGGGAGAGATGGATAAAACATCAATAATGAGACAAAATCATTGGCTGGCTTTCTCCTGCACATCCACCTGGGGATCCAGTTGTGAACTCCGGCCCCTGCTCCAACTGAGAATTGAATTATATCCTCTTGGTTCATAGGCCTACTGAGCCACACTGGCCATCACACTCTGCTTCTTCTAGTGGGAAGAGAAAATGCTAAAGTCTCTGTAACAGTCGGTGAGCTCCCCACCCCCCCAAAAAAGAGGATAAGAGAACAAGGCTCAGAAAAGGTATATCTCTTACTGCAAACGCTCTCTTTCTCATCCTCTCTCTCTCCTATTACGTCTCCCTCTCCCTGTCCCTCTGTCTGACATGCACCTTGTTTTCCCATCCCAACCTTCACAGGAAATAGTGTCCATAATGGGAATCAGAACCTTTGGAATTTGGGGAAAAGTATACAAATGGGCAGGTTCTGAGGGAGGAAGGACATAGGCAAAACATCCTGTGGTCTGGGTGTTAATTCCTCTGCACAAAGAGATCGTGCCCATTACCTTGTGTGGAGATTCACCTGTGGGGCCAACTTATGTAAAGCTCCTGTCAGCATGTCCTCCTCTGGAATTGCCCACTGGTATTAGCATTGATGATATTTATTAACCACCACATGCTAGATAAGGAAGAAAATAAAAGTCAGTGCACCCTGGCCAGTGTGTCTGGGCATTGTCCTGTGCACCAGAAAGTTCACCGATTTGATTTCTGGCCAGGGCACATGTCCAGGTTGCAGGTTCAGACCCAGGCATCCAATATTGTTTCTTTCTCACAGGAATGCATGCTTCTGTGTCTGTCTCTCTCCATTCACCTCTCTCTAAAGAATTAATTTTAAAAACCCACCATATTAAAACACAACAAAAGAAAACTCATTGCTGCATGTTGCCTCTAAAACCAAGTGTCCTGCACTTGACGCTTTATTTGTTCTCGAGACCACAATGAGAAACCTAGCACAATTCTTTATTGGAATCTGGACTTTTCCACCAAAATATTCAGAAAAGCATAGTATTAAGGCAATGAGGCTTAGAAAGCTTAGATAGAGACCACATCTGTGAAGATGGGCACAGAAGGGGCCTGGATAGGAGGTGACTGCTGGTGCACAGGCATCTTGTACATGAAGGCCCTATGGGCAGGGTCTCTATGCCATCAGAAAGCAAACAGGGAGAGCAAGGCACACACAGTAGGTTCCTTACTACTAGAATGTACCCCAGAGTCCAACAATCTGCCCAGCAGTCAGGCAGGCTGGATACAGGGCAGCTGGAGCACACGAATGTCAAAGGGAAGACTCTGAATAAAGAAGAGCCAAAGCCTGGCCTGCTTGTCTCAGTGGATGAGTTTCGACCTGTGAACCAGGAGGTCAGGGTTCAATTCCCAGGTCGTGACATGCCCATTTTGTGGGCTTTTAGACCAGTAGATGTCTTGTAGGAGGCAGCCAATCAATGATTCTCTCTCACCATTGATGGTTCTAACTCTTTCTCCCTTTCCCTTCCTCTGTGAAATCAATAAAAAAATATATATCTAAAAGTATGTACATAGCTTAGGGTTTTGATACCCTGAATATCCGTTTAGAAATACAAGAAGGAGCCTTTTGTCATGGTCAGGATTTCTTTTTTTTTTTTTAGCAGTCTTTTTTTTTTTAATATATTTCATCGACTTTTTACAGAGAGGGAGGGAGAGAGATAGAGAGTCAGAAACATCGATGAGAGAGGAACATCGATCAGCTGCTTCCTGCACATTTCCCACTAGGGATATGCCCGCAACCAACGCACATGCCCTTGACCGGAATCAAACTCGGGACCCCTCAGTCCTCAGGCCGACGCTCTATGCACTGAGCCAAACCGGTTTCGGCGTCATAGTTAGGATTTTTATGCTGTTCCTTCTTCCCCTTTAATCTTCCTTTCTAGTCCACTTCCCCATGGGATTGTATATAAAGTGATCTATTTCATGCTGGGACGTTTTGTATTGTTTGTCTTGTTGTATTTCTCTGTACCATAATACGTTATCAGTACAAACCTACAGTGGAAAAATTAGGCTGAGTAAATTGGGCATCCAAATGGCTTTATTAAGTATTTCACCAATCCAGGAGCATACCAGCTGGCAATGAAAAATGGGCTCACTGAGCCATACCATCCATGGTTTGTTCCACCACACAACGCGCAATCTGACAGGCTAGATTTTAAAATCCTTAAAAAGTTGAGGTCCCAGCTTCCAAAATTTTCAACTAATTTCACATACACTATTTCAATGAAAAGAATGTTAAAAAAACACACATTATTGGGGTAATATTTAAAATTGAAGTTGGAAGGCTTGTTGATAACTATACACTCAACAGTCCAAGAGGTGAGTTTTTAAAAACCTTTCCCATTCATGATGTTTGTTTATATTCACTAATAAAAATACTGAGGATTCAAGATAACTCAGAGTTTGAGTGATCATACCCTTTGTGGTGCATTAAATGTCAAATAGTTGCAGAGAAAGTGCATGAATAGTTCACCAATAAAATACATATCACAATCTAGGGGCGCTTTTGTTTACTCCATCCAGAAGCATAGTCCGGAAAGCTAACTGGTTCCATTTAAGTGGTAATCTCTATTTCAATCTTAGTATAACCACTTCAGAAAGTGCTGATGTCATTTAAATAAGCAAAAGGATGCCTGCATTTATACTTCTTCAAACTTTTATATCATTCCGTATTCAATTTTTCTCTATTTCTACTATTCCTTTCAAGGTTGAGGACATACAAAATGTCACAGGAAGGAGGTCAAGAATTGTTTTGCAGCCTTGGTGGAGGTTCCCCAATCCTTTTTCCATTTAGGTTGTCCAAAGAAAATATGTAAATTGTTTACCCTTCCTAACTGGAAACAGGGCAGTATGCCATGAAGAAGTAACACACTGCTTCATTTATTTCTTTTATCATTATTGTTCAGATTATTACAGTTGTTCCACTTTTCCCCCCATAGCTCCCCTCTACCCAGTTCCCACCCCACCTTCTGCCCTTACCCTGACACTGTCCTCATCCATAGGTGTACGATTTTTGTCCAGTCTCCTCCCATGCCCCCCACACCCCCCCACATCCCTTTCCCTTGCAAAAATTTTCAGTCCACCCCCTCTCTATGCCCAATTCTATTATATTCACCAGTTTACTCTGATCAGAATTTTTATTCACTTGATTTTTAGATTCACTTGTTGATATGTATCTGTTGTTCATAATTTTTATCTTTACCTTTCCTTCTTCTTCCTCTTCTTAAAGAATACCTTTCAGCATTAATTATAAAAAAATATGGAACGCTCCATGAATTTTGATGTCATCCTTGCGCAGGGGCCATCCTAATCTTCTCTGTATTGTTCCAATTTTAGTATATGTTCTGCCGAAGCAAGCACAGTTCTCTTTCTTTTTTAATAACTATATGTATCATTTGGAAACATTAAGATCTCAGTATGTTTTTAAAAGAATGAATGAATGCACTCTTTCATGAGCCGATAGTCTTCTTATTTTAAGTTTATAATTGTCTTTTTTTTTCTTTATTTTATTTTATTTATATTTTATTTTATTGCTCACAGTCTTACAAAGGGTATTGCATATGTGTCCCTTTTTTTCCCCCCGACCTTGACAATCCCCTGGCCTTCCCTACCCCCCAGTGTCTTATGTCCATTGGTTATGCTTATATGCAGCATACAAGTCCTTTGGTTGATCTCTTACCCCCCTCCCTCCTGCACCCCACTCCTTCCCGGCCTTCCTGCTACAGTTTGACAATCTGTTTGAGGCTGCTCTGCCTCTGTATCTATTATTGTTCAAAAGTTTACAATGGTCTCTATTATCCATGAATGAGTGGTATTTTTCCTTCACTGACTGGCTTATTTCACTTAGCATAATGCTCTCCAGTTCCATCCATGCCTTTGCAAATGGTAAGAGTTCCTTCTTTTTTACAGCAGCATGGTATTCCATCATGTAGATGTACCACAGTTCTCAAATCCATTCATTTACTGATGGGCACTTAGGCTGTTTCCAGATCTTAGCTATGGTGAATTGTGCTGCTATGAACATATGGGTTCATATATCCTTTCTGATAGGTGTTTCTGGTTTCTTGGGATATATTCCAAGAAGAGGGATCACAGGGTCAAATGGGAGTTCCATTTTTAGTTTTTTGAGGAAGTTCCATACTGTCTTCCATAGTGGCTGCACCAGTCTGCATTCCCACCAGCAGTGCACAAGTGTTCATTTTTCTCCACATCCTCTCCAGCACTTGTCGTTTGTGGATTTGTTGATGATAGCCATTTTGACAGGTGTGAGATGGGACCTCATTGTTGTTTTGATTTCCATCTCTCAGATGATTAGTAACTTTGAGTATGTTTTCATATGTCTCTTGGCTTTCTGAATGTCCTCTTTTGAAAGGTGTCTATTTAGGTCCTTTGCCCATTTTTTGATTGGATTTCTTATGTTCCTTTTGTTAAGTCGTATGAGTTCCCTATAAATTTGGAGATTAGGCCCTTATCAGATATGACATTGGCAAATATGTTTTCCCACACAGTGGGTTTTCTTGTTGTTTTGTTGATGGTTTTTTGCTGTGCAGAAGCTTTTTATTTTGATGTAGTCCCATGTGTTTATTTTCTCTTTAGTTTCCAATACCCTAGGAGCTGTATCAGAGAAGAAATTGCTTCAGCATATGTCTGAGATTTTGTTGACTTTAGATTCTTCTAGTATTTTTTATGGTTTCCTGTCTTACATTTAAGTCCTTTATCCATTTTGAGTTTATTTTTGTGTATGGTGTAAGTTGTTGGTCTAGTTTCATTTTCTTGCATGTATCTGTCCCATTTTCCCAACACCATTTATCTTGACTCCATTGTATGTTCTTTCCTCCTTTGCCACATATTAATTGAGCATATTGGTTCCGGCCGATTTCTGGGCTCTCTATTCCATTCCATTGATCTATATGTCTGTTCTTGTGGGAATACCAGGCAGGTTTGAGAACAGTGGCTTTGTAATACAGCTTGATATCTGGTAGTGAGATCCCACCTACTTTGTTCTTTCTCAGGATCGCTACAGCTATTCGGGGACCTTTTTATTCCAGATGAATTTTTGGAGAGTTCGTTCTAGGTCTGTGAAATATGCCGTTGGTATTTAATGGGAAGTGCGTTGAATTTATAGATTACTTTGGGTAGTGTGGACATTTTAATGATTTTGATTCTACCAGTCCAAGAACATGGTCTGTTCTTCCATGTGTTTATGTCTTCCTCTATCTCATTTTTCAACGCACTGTAGTTTTCTGAGTAGAGGTCTTTTACCTCCTTAGTTAAGTTTATTCCAAGGTAGCTTAATTTTTTTGGTGCGATGGTAAATGGGATTATTTTTTTAGTCTCTCTTTCTGTAAGTTCACCATTGGTGTATAGAAATGCCATCCATTTCTTGACCTTAATTTTGTATCCTGCTACATTGTCGAATTCATTTATTAAGTCTAATAGTTTTTTGATGGAGTCTTTAGAGTGTTTTATCTCTAATATCATGTCATCTGCAAATAAGGAGAGTTTTACTTCTTCTTTTCCAATTTGGGTGTCTTTTATTTCTTCTTCTTGTCTAATTTCAATGGCTAATACTTCCAGTACTATATCGAACAGAAGTGGTGAGAGTGGGCATCCCTGTCTTGTTCCTGTTCTTAGGGGAAATGGTGTTAGTTTTTGTCCATTGAGTATGATGTTGGCTGTGGGTTTGTCATATATGGCTTTTATTATGTTGAGGTATGATCCTTCTACTCCCACCTTGCTGAGAGTTTTTATCAAAAATGGGTATTGGATTATGGCTAATGTTTTTTCTGCATCAATTGATATGACTATGTGGTTTTTTCTTTCAATTTGTTTATATGATTTATCACATTTATTGATTTTCGGATATTGTACCATCCTTGCATCCCTGGGAAAAATCCAGCTTGGTCATGGTGTATGATCTTTCTGATATACTGCTGGATCCGATTTGCTAAGATTTTGTTGAGGATTTTGGCATCTTTGTTCATGAGGAATATTGGCCTGTAATTCTCTTTCATTGTGTTGTCTTTACCTGGTTTTGGTATTTGGGTGATGCTGGCTTTATAGAATGATCTTGGAAGTGTTCCTTCCTCTTGGATTTTTTTTAGTAGTCTGAGCAGGATAGGTTTTAGTTCTTCCTTGAATGTTTGGTAAAACTCCCCTGTGAAGCCGTCTGGCCCGGGCTTTAGTTTGTTGGTAGTTTTTTGATGACTGCTTCAATTTCTTGCATAGTTATTGGCCTTTTGAGATGTTTTGATCCTTCCTGATTGAGTTTTGGAATGTTGTATTTTTCTAGGAATATGACCATTTCCTCCGGGTTGTCTAATTTGTTGGAGTTGAGTTGTCCATAGTATTTTTTAACAATCATTTATATTTCTGTGGGGTCTGTTGTTATTTCGCCTCTATCGTTTCTGATTTTGTTTATTTGGGTCCTCTGTCTTTGCTTCTTGGTGAGCCTGGCTAGAGGTTCATCAATCTTGTTCATCCTTTCAAAGAACCAGCTCTTGGTTTCATTGATTTTATATATATATTTTTTGATCTCTATGTCATTTTTTTCTGATCTAATCTTTATTATCTCCTTCCTTCTGCTCACTCTGGGGTTTTCTTGTTGCTCTCTTTCTAGTTCTTTGAGTTGTAGAGTTAGATGATTTACTACCATTTTTTCTTGTATTTTGAGATAGACCTGTAGAGTTATAAACTTCCCTCTCAAGATTGCTTTCATTGTGTCCCATAGGTTTTGGATTGTTGTGTTTTCATTGTCATTAGTTTCCAGGATGTTTTTAATTTCTTCTTTGATCTCATTGGTAAACCAATCAATATTTAATAACATGCTATTCAGCTTCCAAGTGTTTAAGTATTTTGGGTTGTTTTTATTGTCGTTTATTTCTAATATTATGCCATCGTGATCTGAGAAGATGCTTGGTATGATTTCAATCTTCTCGAATTTGGGGAGACTTTGTTTGTGTCCCGATATGTGGTCTATTTTTGAATATATCCCATGAGCCCTTGAGAAGAATGTATATTCCTTGGCTTTGTGGTGCAGTGTTCTCAAGATGTCAATTCAATCCATCGGGTCCAGTGAGTCATTTAATATTGCTGTTTCTTTGCTGATTTTTTTTCTAGAGGATTTAATCAGTGATGGAGGTGGTGTATTAAAGTCCCCTACTATGATTGTATTGTTGTCGATCTCTCCTTTGATATCTTCCAGGAGGTTTTTTTTTTGTGTGTGTGTGTGTGTGTTTTTTTTTTTAATGTATCTGTGTGCTCCTGCATTGGGTGCATATATGTTTATCAGGGTTATATCTTCTTGTTTTATTGATCCCTTTAGTATTATGAAGTGGCCTTCCTTATCTCTTGTTATGGCCTCACTTTGAGGTCTATTTTGTCTGATATAAGTATAGCTACCCTAGCTTTTTTTTTGTTTCCATTTACCTGAAAGATATATTTTCATCCCTTCACTTTCAGACTGTGTGAGTCCCTTCTTCTGAGGTGGGTCTCTCATAGACAGCAAATGTATGTGTCATGTTTGGTTTATCCATTCAGCCACTCGATGTCTTTTGGTTGGAGCATTTGGTCCATTTACGTTTAAATTTATTATTGAAAGATACTTGTTGTAGCCATTTCTTTTTGTGTGTGGCTGTTTTCTTTCTGAGCTTTTTATTTCTTCTTTTTTGCACCAGTTCCTTTCGCATTTCTTGCATTGCTGGCTTGGTGGTGATAAACTCCCTTAGCCTTTTTTTGTCTGTGAAGCTTCTTATTTCCCCTTCAACTTTGAATGATAGCCTTGCTGGATAGAGTATTCTTGAATTCAGTCCTTTACTTTGCATCACTTGCAAATATCGTCCTTTTTTTTTTTTTTTTTTGCCTGATGTTTCTCTTGAGTAATCATTTGATAATCTAATGGGAGATCCCTTGAATGTAACTTTCCGTCTCTCTCTTGCAGCCTTTAAGATATTCTCTTTGTCCTGAACTTTTGCCATGGTAATTATGATGTGTCTTGATGTGTTTCTTTTCAGGTTCACCTTGTTTGGGACTCTCCGTGCTTGAGTGTTTTTTTTCTTCCCCACCTCAGGGAAGTTTTCTGATATTATTTCTTCCAGTAGGTTTTCTAACCCTTGTTCCTCTTGCTATAGTCCTGGCACCCCTATTATTCGTATGTTGTTTCATTTCATGTTGTCCAATAGTTCCCTTAGGCTCTCCTTCTCTCTTTTAATTTTTTTTCTCCAGTTGCTGTTCAGTTTGGGTGTGTTTTGTTTCCCTGTCTTCTAATTTGCTAATTCGGTCCTCGATTTCTCCTAGTCTACTGTTGAAACTTTCAATGGTGTTTTTTTATTGCAACTTCATAAAGGGACCTTCTAGTCTTGCTTCTTCCCCAAACCCACCATTTGATTTTACCCATTCTTAAATAACAGAAGACCTACTTTTTAAAAATTAAATATCATCCATTTCTTAGTATCATTTTCAGTCTCTTTTGGTGCACTGGGATTTTCAGTCATTTTTTTTTTTCATTCACTTTTTCTATGCTTTAATAAATCTTTTGCACAGGTAAGTACATTTAGTTGGAGCTATAAGACAACATCAAAACAGACAAAAAAGAGGCATTCTGGATCTTATCAAAATAACTATATTGAGGAAATTCTTGACTAAATCTTACCTTCAGAAATACTTCCACCCCTTCTCCCACTTAAAACAATTTGTAACCTTCCACTTACAATAAAATAATTTATAGTATAGTTAACCTTGAACATCGTTTTATATTCTTTAAAAGCATTACTTCAAAACCCAGAAAATTCTCCGAAAAATTCTACAAGTAAATAGCAAATGTTATTGTACCTGAGCTTATGAATTTAAAATTTTCAGTCACAGTGGCTGCAGAATTTTTTCAATGTTGGTTTTATAATATGTAGGCAGCATAATGTATCTGTGTGTTTTGTTGTTGCTAATCCAAGTAGAGGACCTTTTTCTATTGTTTTTTTTTCAACAGAAAGCATGGAAGGGGAGGTGGGAGTGAGGAGAGAGAGAGAGAGAGAGAGAGAGAGAGAGAGAGAGAGAGAGAGAGAGACATCATGGTTAACATTACTTTTGAATGAGCATACACCATGACAAAGTGGATACGTTCTGGGGAAGTAGGATAATACAACATCCAGAAATCAATAAACATGATGCATCACGTAAACAAATTGAGAGATATTCATAGGAATTGATGCAGAAAAAGCATTTGATAGAATCCAACACCCAATCCTATATAATAAGACAGAAACATGCAACTTAATCATCCCTCTGCTATGCTCAAGCCACACCTACACGCCACACCCACAAGCCAATCAGGAGTGTGTTTACAAATTAACCCAACTAAGATGATGGTGGCCATGGAGCTGGAGTAAGCAGGAGGCTTGGGTTGCTCCCTGCGATGGAGGAAGCCAAGCTTCCCGCCTGCTCTGGCAAGCGCTTGGCTTCACTCAATGCTAGAAAGTTTCAATTATAGAAGATAAATAAATTCTGATACCTGCTTCCAGCCAACCTCTACTCAAGGACGGGCTAGGAGCCTGGGTTGCCAGGGACAATGCAGGTTTCCAGCCAGACCTGGGCTCTGCTCAAGGCTATAAGTTTCAATTATAGAAGATAGCTAAATCCCAGAAAAACAGAAAAAAGAGAAAAAGGAGAGGCTGGGAGCGTAGGTTGCCCAGGGACATGGCAGGCCTGGAAATGGCCATCAGCCCCTCACCCATGCTTGTCGCGAACCCCAGCGGGACTCTCCCACCCTGAAGGGGCTGTGAGCAGCCTGAAAATGGTTCTGAGCCCCTCACCCAGGCTGGCTACACACCCATGTGGTGACGGTCCCTACTGCGGGGCTCGGCCAGCCTGCAAATAGCCATCAGCACCTCACCCACAGTGGCCAGGCACCACAGTAGGGACCCCCCAACCCTGAAGAGGATGTGGCCAGCCTGAAAACAGCCCTCAGCCCCTCACCCAGGCGGGGCAGGCACCCCCACGGGTTGAGGATCCCCACTGGAGGGCTTCGACAGACTGCAAAATGCCATCAGCCCCTTACCCAGGTTGGACAGGCACCCCAGCGGGACCCCCACCCTGATCCGGACACACTTCAGGGCAAAACTGCCGGCCCCCACCCGTGCACCAGGCCTCTGTCCTCCTATATAATAAAAGGGTAATATGAAAATTGACCCTAACAGCAAAACGACTGGGAATTACTGGTCAATATGATGCACACTAACCACCAGTGGACAGACACTTAATGCAGGAGCTTCCCCCTGGTGGTCAGTACCCTCCCACAGGCGGAGCTCTGCTCAGCCACAAGCCAGGCTGACGACTGCCAGCACAGTGTTGGTGGTGGTAGCCTCTCCCGCCTCCTCATCACCGCTCAGGATATCCGATTGCAGCTTAGGCCTGCACCCTCTGGCAAGTGGCTATCCCCCAAGGGCTCCTGGGCTGCCAGAGGGAGATCTGACTGCCAGCTTAGGCCTGATCCCTCAGGCATTAGGCCTTAGCCAGAAGGTGGACATCCTACAAGGATCCCAGACTGCAAGAAGGCATAGGCCTCAGGCCAGGCTGAATGACTCCCCCCCTCCCTCCCCACCAAGTGCACAAATTTTTCTGCACTGGGCCTCTACTTTTGATAAAAATTCTCAGCAAACTGGGAACAGAGGGATCATACCCTCTATATGACAAACCTACAGACAACAACATACTCAATGGGCAAAAAACATTAAGAAGAGAAATAAGACGGGGATGCCCACTCTCACTTCTGTTCGACAGAGTACTGGTAGTGCTAGGCAATGCAATCAGACAAGAAGAAGTCAAACAAGGCATGCCCACTGGAAAAGAAGAAGTAAAACTGTCATTATTCACAGATGGCATAGTACTGTCCATAGAAATACATAAAGAATCCATCAAAAAACTAGGAGATTTAATAAATGAATTTGGCAATGCAGCAGGATACAAAATTAACACCCAGAATTCTATGGCTTTTTGATACACCAATAATGAACTTACAGAAATAAAAACTAAAGAAACCAAAACAAAACAAAACAAAAAATCTCATTTACATTTGCAACAAAAAGTTAACATACCTAGGAATAAACTTAACTAAGGAGGTAAAAGACCTGTTCTTGGAAAACTACAGGAAATTTAAAAGAGATAGATGAAGACAAAAGCAAATAGAAGAACACACCACATTCATGGATTGGTAGAATCAACATCATTAAACGTTCATACTACCTAGAGCAATCTACAGTTTTAATGTATTCCCCATTAAAATACCAATGGCATGTCTCACAGACCTAGAACAAAGTCTCCAAAAATTCCTATGAAATTACAAAAGACCCCAAATAGTCACAGCAATCTTGACAAAGAAGAACAAAGTTGGATGGATCACAATACCAGATATCAAGCTATATTACAAAGCCACCATTCTCAAAACTGCCTGTTACTGGCACTAAAACAGACATATAGACCAATGGAATGGAATAGAGAACCCAGAAGTCAATCCAAGCAGTTATGCTCAATTAATATTTGACAAAGGAGGCAAAATCATACAATGGAGTCATACTGTCTCTTCAAAAATTGATGTTGGACAAATAGCACAGATACATGTAAAAAAAATGAATCTAGACCACCAACTTACACCATACACAAAAATAAACTGAAAATGGGTAAAGGACTTAAAGGTAAGTGGGTAACCTTGAAAATCTTAGAAGAATCCATAGGCAGAAAAATAGCAGGCATCTGTCTCAGCAGTACCTTTACTGATACAGCTCCTAGGGCAATGGAAACTGAGGAGAAAAGAAACAAATGGGACGACGTCAAATTAAAATGCTTCTGTAGAGAAGAAGCAGCCAAAAAATACAACAACAACAACAAAACAAGGAAGTCCACTGCCTGGGAGAATATATTTACCAACGTTATATCCAATAAGGACCTATTCTCCAAAATTCATAATGATCTCATTCAAACAAAAGGAAGATTAATATTCCACTCAAAATGTGGGCATAGGATTTAGATACTTTTTGAAAGTGAACATACAGAAAACCAAGAGACATATGAAAACATGCTCCAAATCACTAATCATTCAAGAGATTCAAGTCAAAAGGACAATGAGATACCATCTCACACTGGTCAGAATGGCTATCATCAACAGTTCAACACACAACAAGTGCTGGCAAGGATGGGGTGTAAAAGGAATCCTCTTGCATTACTTGTGGGAATGCAGACTGGTGTAGCAACTATGCAGAATACTATGGAGTTTCCTCAAAAAATTGAAAAAATGGAGCTCCCATTTGAACAGCAATCCCACTACTAGGAACATATCTCAAGAAATGACAAACACCAATCAGAAAGAGCATATGCACCCACATATTCAGAAGAAAAGCCAGTGAGAATGAAAGAAATGTGATGCAGATAGCAAAGCAATGACCTGCAGGCCCAGAGAATGAGCCCTTTTCCTGGCTTTGTTCTCCTAAGCCTTGGATCTGCAAGAATGGAGGCTACAGCCCCCTATAGCCATAAGCCTTCCCCTTGGCTCCAACTTGGACCTCAGAGACCTTCCATGTTGAAGTGCCCTCTTACCTAGATCCTATGAACCTGTTTATTATTACATTTTTATTTCTCATCCCAGGATATGTTTACTGGTGAGAGGAGAGAGAGAGAGAGAGAGAGAGAGAGAGAGAGAGAGAGAGAGAGAGAGAGAGAGAGAGAGAGAGAGAGAGAGAGAGAGAGAGAGAGAGAGAGAGAGAGATATCCCTTGCTTCCCTTAATCACCCTGACCAGGAATCCAACACAAAACCGAGGTGAATTCCCTGACCTGCCAGACTAGCAACCTCTGGTGTTTGGGACCAGGCTCCAGCTCATGGAGACACCAGCCAGGACTGTGACTGTCCATTCTACCAGGGGCAAATGTGTACCAGTCTGTAAGTGACACAGAAAGCAAATTCGCCATGTGCAAACTCTGACGCTTGCATCAATGCGAAGAGCAGGTGGTAACAGTCAGGAAAAGGACAGAGGATTATTTATACTTCAGAAGGGGGGTGCAAGGAGGAGTTTGCATGGAGGTTGGTGGCCTGCAGTGGTGCTGGCGAAGGGAGGGGTGGAGCAGAATGGGGCCAAGTGCAGTCTTGCTCACTGATTGAAGTTCATGTGCAAAGAGCATCTTGTGCATGGCCAGTGCACCCAGCATAGCTGGTGCATCCTCCTTTCCACGAGGAGGCCCCAAACCCCCTGTGTAGGAGACGCACCCTATGAAACCAAGACTATGCCTAAAGGATCCAGATAAGGGACCTGGGGACATGAAGTGAGCTCCAAGCACTGCCACCTGCTTGTTGGCATCTGCCCAGTTCAGGACCAGTGCCATCTGGAGGTGGGGGGTGGGGGGGAGGGGGCGGGTCCTGCTGGGTCAGTAGACTGCTGATCTCGCCAGCACTTTGTGTCAGAAGTGTACCCGCAAGGGCCCTTAGGGTGAACACAGGAGCTTGTGTGTACAGGTGCAGGGCGGGGCGTGGGAGGGACCACGCAACCCAGGGCAGGAGTGGTGGCGAGGTGACCTCCAAGTTAAGCGTGATGCTGTGCAGAAACCGAGGTCCTAGGAGGCGAGGGCCCAGGTGCTGCTGGGGCGGAGCAGCTACTGGACATGGACCTTCTCTCCCAGGTGGTGGAAGCTGAGGCTGGGGACAAAATGAGTGCAGCAGAGGAGGCGGAGTCCCAAGTAGAAGCAGAGGCGAAGCCTGAGGAGCAGCGAGCAGAGCCAGGGCCCAGTGGGACAAGCACCCGGCCCACACTGGAGGTGCTGGCGGCCCTTCAGGTCCAGCTGAGCATTGAGAGCGCCCGAGCCAGCAGAGCCTACCTTCGGGTGAAGCGCAAGACCTCTCGGCGTAGAAAGCCCATTCTTGAGTGCAGAAGGGCCATCATCCAGTGCATCCCCAACTTCTGGGCCCAAGCTGTATCCTTGCCTGAGCCCTTCTGGCTTCACTGCTGACAAAGACCACAGGGAGTAAACGGAGGAGGAGCCAGGAGAAGGTGAAGCGGAGGAGGACAGAGGAAAGGGCCTCCCCTCCCCAGTGGCACAGCACTGGGCAAAGCGATGGCCGGCTTCTAGGTGTCAGGTCAGGAAGTATGGGCACAACGTACCACACCACAATCAGATAGTGGAAGGGCACCTTTTCTGGGCAGTGGAAAGATCCTTGGAGGTAGTGTTTTGTGTTTCTCCCTTTTTGACCAAAAAGCTCAGTGTAAACACTCAGCTCGTTTTAGCCAGGTTTAAGGCGAATGCTTCCAGTGTCCTCTCTCAACACATCAGATGCCCATAGGAATTCCAGGCAGGCTTCCTCCCTCCTTCCACAGACACACAAACACAGGTATACACAAAGGACCAGAGGTACACACACACACACACACACACACACACACACACACACACCCTTTTATTGCAACTCGTGTGCAAAAAAAGGCTTATTTCCAACCCGGAATGCAGCCTTTGTGACCCACATGGACCTCTAGAAGATGTGTGCTGCCACTGTTTCTGGAGACCATACATTTCGTGTAGGCGATCCCAAGGGACAAGGCCAGGGTACATGCAGACACCCTAAGCCAGTGGTTCTCAACCTTCCTAATGCCACGACCCTTTAATACAGTTCCTCATGTTGTGGTGACCCCCAACCATAAAATTATTTTCGTTGCTACTTCATCACTGTAATGTTGCTACTGTTATGAATCATAATGTAAATATCTGATAGACAGGATGTATTTTCATTGTTCGTGACCCACAGGTTGAGAACCGCTGCCCTAAGCACTGCTTCATCTGCACAGGCACACGGAGGACAGGGAGGGCTCAGAACATGTCTGGAAATGAACCCACGATTGTTAGGGCAGGTTCATGCTCAGGTGATCATGAACCCACAGGTACCATTATTGTGAGCATGTGTGAAGAAAGTGTAGTTGGTGAGGATGTTGGAACAGGGGCAATGTCTGCCATCCACGGCCAACTCTCGTATGCCCCTAGGATGGCTCCGTGTCTTTTAGCTGCCCATTTCGTTTCACAGCCTCTGAGAGCTCCTTGACCAAAAGCAGATCCGGAACCACCCGCAGATATCAGCCATCATCACTGAGGAAGATGAAGACCTGCTGAACTACTTGATCAATGTGGAGGTCAGACTGGGAGGCAGAGTGGAGCGTGGGATGAGGGCTTTGGCACCCAGTGGGACGTGTCCCAGCATAAAGAAAGGGAGGGGAGGTGGGTGATTCCTGCAGGCAGGCTCACTCCAGAAGCTGGCAGACAAGACACTTTACTAGTTGCATCTCTTGGCAGGTGAAGGAAGTGAGCCTTCCCAAATACCGCTGCAAGTTGATGTTTTACTTCCGGAGCAACCCCTACTTCCTGAATGACCTGATCGTTAAGCAATATGATGTCAGCCTTGCAGGTGAGTGACAGTTCCCAGGATGGGCCTTTGGAAGAGCAGGAAAATGGTGGGTGGGTGTTGACATTGGACCGATGGGAATCCAGCCTTCCAACTTCCTTCCTGCAGGGTACAGGGCCTCCAGATCCACTCCAATCCTCTGGTTCTGGGATTATGAATGTGGAGCCCCCAGCCGCCGGCAAGATACAAGCAGCGTCAGCTTCTTCAAATGGTTGTCTGAACATACCCTGCCCGGGTCAGGCAAGATTGCTGAGGTGATTGATACTGCTCTGGCCACTGTCAGAAAATGTAATGGTGGAAGCCCCACGTGCTTGAAAAGCAGAGTAGCAGACTGGTCTGGTCCCCCTCTTCCCTGTGTTCCTTCCCAGATCATCAGCGAGGACCTGTGGCCCAATCCTTTGCAGTACTACCTCGCAGACTCAGGACCCAGAGGAGGGAGCTACAGAGGGGACCTGTTGGAGAGGAGGAGCCCCCCTGCTGGGCATTAAAAGGTGAGTAGTTGCCCCTGTGAATCTCCTTAGAAAAGTGGATGTGGAAAACCGGGCCTGGGTAAATTGGAGGTAACCTAGTGCACCAGGAATGTGTGTGAGAGCAGCAAAGGGAAACTGGGAGTCCTGGTGCCCACAGAATGTAAGCAGATGGGGGCGCTGTAAGCACCATGGCTTTCAGGATGACTGGCCTCGGGCCCTGGGCAACAAACATGGTTCTTCATCATGTTTCTGCAATCCTGTTGTAGGTGCTTTCACCACCCACTTAGGCCTCTTGCCACTCCAGTGGAGTCCTACCTTCCCATGCCTTACCCGTTTTCAGTGCCTCTAATTCACGTTTCTTTGTTTTTATACCCACCGCTCAGTTCCGCTGAGCTGAGCCCACAATGTTGGCAATGGCAGCAGGATCTGGACGAGACTATTGAAGTCCTGGGGTAGGAAAGTTAAACAGGCCAGGAAAAGGCACGGTGTACTGACTGTGGACATGTGCTTCAGAGGGGCCCCACACACCTTCAGGCACATGCCAGTGTCTGTGAGTGTGGGTGTGTGTGTATAGAAGGGGACACTCCAGATTCAGAGGAGATGGAGCAGAACATCAAATATGGCCCCGAAGGACCGAAACGATGTGGTGTTTGGGCACACACCAAGGTTGGCTGAGGGATTCTGTCCATTCCCTTTACACAGGAGGAAAAGAGGAGAAAAGGATCGCCTGCGGAAGAGTCAGAGAGCATATGCCACCTAACATGAGTGTCACTGAAAGAACCATAAAGAAGCTTGCAAGGTGTTGCTGACTCTGCGTTGTTGGTAGCAGGGAAATGTAATAGTATTGGGCAAAGACCTCACAAGGGGCTGTGGGAGCAGCATCTCCAGCATTTCAGCCTGCCTGGAAAGTGGCAGGGCTACAGAAGAGGAGACACCAGGCCTCGGAAGGCCTTCTGATATTGTTCCCTTCTTTCAGGGTGTTGTCTGGGAGGAGGAAGGAAGAATGGCTGACTTCTGATGACAAGTATTATAATTTGGGCAGGAGTGCAGGGGGCGACTTTAGATCCTGTCTCTTAGGCTCTCAACTCCCTTGGCTTGGGCGGTCACTCACATAGACATGCCATGGTCAGACAGAAGACAGCTGGCCTTTTCAAGATGGAGGCACTGCTCAACAGAAGCCATGAGCCTGTCCTGTGAACGTGAAAGTTTACAGGTAGAGCCACCCTCCCTGTGTGGGGCAGACTTGCATGGAAGTGATGTGGGGTGTGGGGCAGAGGAGAGGAGTTACACGCCAGGGAGGGTGCTAAGGCCTGGGGTGTATGGAGGCAGGTGCGCACTGCAGCACCCTGCATGGGTTGCACTTGGGAAAGGGAAAAGGTCAAAACTCTGTCAGTAGACCAAAGCCTTCCTTGTACACAGACAACCGCATAAGCCAATCCGAACATTCTAGAGGGGGGAACCTCAACACAACAAAGTTTATTTTCCTGTCAAGCAAGAATGAAATGGGAAACCCATTCCCAAAGGAGGCAATCACGTGAACAAAACTTGCCTTTTGTTGAAGTGGGGGCCTGGCGTGCCTTTCTCCATTCCAGTCTTCACACTCAGGTTTTGGGGAGGATTTTGGTGTGTGAAAGTGGGTGGGCTTCCTCAGGAACCTGGGGCTGCAGGGGCCAGGTTCATACACCAGGGCTGTGACTAAGGGGCGGAGTTGTGCAGGGTGACGCCCACTGCCCTGCCCTTGATTGAAGGAGACTTTTCAGGAGCCCATCCAGAGACTGCAGGCTGGGCCTGGCCAGTTGCCTTCTGTACCACATGCTCACATGACCAGCGCCTGTGCATGAGCCCAGTGTGCACCCACTCAGCACACCAGGGCCTGGATGCATGCACCAGTGAGCGAGCGCCTTGCATGGACTCAGCAGGCTCTGCACCACCTGCTCCTTCACAGCACCAGTCTCAGAGCCAGGGGGCATCCAGAGTCAGGCTGTGTTGGGAGACTGAGGGGCTCCTGGGGGCAGCGCGTTTCCTCTCAGTTCCACTAGGGGGCCTTCAGCTTCAGGGCGCCTGAGGACTCACAGTGCACCCCAGGGCCATTGCACCAGGAAGGACAGGGCAAGCAGGGTGGCCCAGAGGCTTTTAGCTTCACCTCGGTGCAGGAAAGTGGTGATACCCAGGACACAAGGGCACAGGAGGTTTGGAGGAAAGCTATAGGGCTGGAGAGGGAGGATTTCATGCAGGTGAGGGAGGCTGTGATCCTGGAGCTGAGGTTGGATGCAGGTAAGAAGTTTGGCTAGATCTTGAGTGGGGTGCAGGGGAGGACTGGGTGGCTGCAGAGCAGTGTGTGCAGGGAGAGGAGAGTGAGGTGCAGCAGGGAACCCAGAGTGAGGAGCAAGGGGAAGACAAGGAAGGCCTGGGGGAGGAGTTGTAGGCACAGGCTCAGTTTGTCCTGTGGACAGAGGGCCTTCTGCAGGTGGTGCCATGGCAGGCCATGTGGGCAGGGGAGTAGGTTTTCCCACATCTGCAGGTGGGGAGGCAGGAGGAGGTGGTGAGTGAAGAGCTGAGGCTGGAGGCACACGCTCCAGGTGACCCGCAAGGGAGTGACCACCAGGAGGATGGGTGGATGGAGGAGCAATTAATTGCAGGGGAGCAGTTTGTCCTGCAGGGGGAGGGGAAGTGCACCATGGAGGCAGTGGAACAGGTGGGAGAGGTGGAGCCTCAGTCCAAGGCCAAAGCAAAGCCAGAAGAAGAGGAGCCAGTGCAGCAGGAGCAGGCCCAGTCAGGGCCCGGGGCCAAGTTAACCTGGTCCCCTCTGGAGGTGCTCCAGCCCCTTCAATTGGAGATGGAGCCCATGAATGAGCAAGCCAGCAGGGCCTTCTCTCGGCTCAGGTGCAGGACTCGGCAGAGGCTCAAGCCCTATTTCAAACAGAGAAGCCTCAATATCCGGCGCATCCCTGGGTTCTGGCTCACAGCTGTATCCTTGAGGGTAGAGGAGCAGGATCACAAGGAGCATGGGACAGTGCAGGAGAACGTTGTAAGCGGGGATGATTCCCATAGAAAAAAACATTGAGGACAATCTAGGGGCAGTGCGCCCCAGTCTGGCCCAGGACCCTGGAGACACCCTCTGTCTTATACAGGCACCATAGAAGCAGTACCTGAGGGTCCAGGGGCAGAGCTCCAAGGCAGAGGCACGCATACACCAGGGGCTGATGCCCACAGACAGGGCTGTGTTGCACGGGCTGTTCTGGGACTAACTAACGCTGCCTTACAGGCCGTCTCTATGTCCAATTCCTCAGTCAGAAGCAGGAATGTGTGATGTGTAGCCTGTCAAGCCCTCAGCACAAAACAATCTGGTGGGCATCAGGGTCTGTCAGGAAACAGAGTGGTGCTGTGCCCCTTTCTGCCCTTGATGGAGAAGGAGTGGCCTTAAGGGAAGGAGAGGCCAGGCCAGGCTGCTCTTTCTAGCTGGTCCATGCCCAGCTTCCAAGGTGCAGGTTGCTTGACCCAAAGCAGTTTGTCAACCACCCAGAGTTGTCGGCAATGATTAGGGTCCAAGAAGAAAACATCCTTGGCCACATGATCAATTTGAAGGTCAGTCCACCTGCTCCATGGAGTGGTGGAGGGCAGGTGGGTAAGTGGCCTGTCCCTGAAAAGAGCTACATGCGGGAGCACTGGGCTGTGATTTCACTCCCTGGATCCACTTTCCTTCTGCAGGTGAGGGAAGTCAGGCATCCCTGGGGTTGCTGCACCATTAGCCTGTACTTCTGCAGCAACCCCTACTTCCACAACCATGTGATTGTGAAGGAGTATCTCATCACCCTCACAAGTAACAGGAGGCTCCCTGCATGGCCTTCAGCTGGTGGTGGGCAGGGATGGAAGGCGATGTACCCAGCTTCACATACCCCTCTCCTGCAGGATACAGGGTGTCCCGTGCCACTCCAATTCAGTGGTACCAGCATTGTGAATGAGAAGCCTACAGCCACAGGCTCCAGGACAGCAGCGCCAGCTTCTTCTACTGGTTCTCTGACCACAGTGTGGCAGAATCTGGCAGGATTGCTGTGGTGGGATGTCACTGGCCATGTCAGCATACAGCTTCCTGTGTCTGCCTGCTGCTTGCGTTTCTATTCTGGTCCCTGTGGTCTCCTGTTTGCCCTACCAGATCATCAGCAAGGACCTGTGGCTCAATCCCCTGGAGAACTATGAGAGGACGATGGCCCCCAGTGAGCAGACAGGACGGGTGAGGAGGGCCTGCCTGGGCTCTCCCCTGGTGTGCTGCCAGGCTCCCTCCTGGGCCATTACTTTTCTCTCACAGGGACACCTGGATGCTGCGAGGGATACAGCCTGTGACACCAGTGCCGCAGGGTGTGTGCCTGAGACAGCACTACCAGCACAACAAGGGCAGTGCAATTCCAGTTCAGGCGGGGGCGCTCAGTCAGGAGGAGGGAGTGTGCATGTCCACTGTCACTCAGAGTAAATGCAGATTACATGCGCCACTCCTCTGAACTCTCCCTCTAGGCCTCCCACAGCACCTTCAGGCCTTGCCACCAGCCCCTCAACAGGAGCTGGCATGACATGTTCTTCCTATACTCGTGTCTCTGAATCTTCCTCATGCCGAGGCCTAGGCTGCTGTGCTTCCACGCCGCATTGCCCTATTGCTGCTCACCACCATCTCCTATTTCCCCAAGGTCTTTTCTTCCTCCTGGGGCCAGTGGGAGAAGCCTGCGCCTTATCAGTATCTTAGGGTGCGAAGTGTGGGACACAGAACTAGAGAAATCCTTGCTTTTCAACCTTGTCAGAGGTTCTTCAATCCTTTTATCCATTTAGGTTTTCCAAGGAGAATACCTCATTTGTTTACCCTCCCTAACTGGAAAACAGGGCAGCATGCCATGACGAAATAACACACTGCTTCATTTTGTATGCAGTTCACTTCAAAGACTTTATGCACTTATGGTCATAGACACCCTGGGAAATTTAGGGCCATGAATATAACTCACCATCCAAACACATTGCTTTTATGTGTAGTAAAATCAGACAAGAAATCCCATTTGCAGAGCACTTTCTTCTGAAAATTTTTTGTAATGTTAGTGTTTAAGGTTTTACAAAAAGTAATATATATGTCTCTTTCTTTTTTTCTACTGACCTCCCCCGGGCCTCCCCTATTCCTAGTCACTTGTTCTCGTCACCCACTCCCAGTGTCTTGCCTCTGTTGGTCTGTTCGTTGTGCTTATATTCTGAATATTTTAACAATAAAATATGTAAAATTTAAACATTTAAGTATATTGTAATTTAAATCAGCACTTATGATACAACCTTGTATAATTCAAACCTTGCCTCCAATCCTGAATCTTCATAATGGTACCTACAATTCTTTCTTTTTTTATTTTTTATTAAATCTTTATTTTTCAGATTATTACATTTGTTCCTCTTTGTTCCCCCCATAACTCCCCTCCTCCCAGTTCCTGCCCCACCCTCCGCCCTAACTCCCCACCCACTGTCCTCATCCATAGGTGCATGATTTTTGTCCAGTCTCTTCCCGCATCTCCCACACCCCTTTTCCCCCCCCAAGAATAGTCAGTCCATTCCCTTTCTATGTCCCTGATTCTATTATGATCACCAGATTATTTATTCACTTGATTCTTAGATTCACTTGTTGATAGATGCATGTTTGTTGCTCATAATTTGTATCTTTACCTTTTTCTTCTTCTTCCTCTTCTTAAAGGATACCTTTCAGAATTTCATAGAATCCTGGTTTGGTGGTGATGAACTCCTTTAGCTTTTCCTTATCTGTGAAGCTCTTTATCTGACCTTCAATTCTGAATGATAGCTTTGCTGGATAAAGTAATCTTGGTTGTAGGTTCTTGGTATTCATCACTTTGAATATTTCTTGCCACTCCCTTCTGGCCTGAAAGTTTCTGTTTGAGAAATCAGCTGACAGTCGTATGGGTATTCCCTTGTAGGTAACTGAGTTTCTTTCTCTTGCTGCTTTTAAGATTCTCTCTTTGTCTTTTGCTCTTGGCATTTTAAGTATGATGTGTCTTGGTGTGGTCCTCTTGGGATTCCTTTTGTTTGGGGTTCTCTGTGCTTCCTGGACCTGTAAGTCTATTTCTTTCACCAGGTGGGGGAAGTTTTCTGTCATTATTTCTTCAAATAGGTTTTCAATATCTTGCTCTCTCTCTTCTTCTGGCACCCCTATAATCCGGATGTTGGTATGCTTGAAGCTGTCCCAGAGGCTCCTTACACTATCTTCATATTTTCAGATTCTTTTTTCATTTTCTTTTCTGGTTGGGTGTTTTTTGCTTCTTTGCATTTCAAATCTTTGCCTTGATTCTTGCACTCCTCTGGTCTGCTATTGGGAGTCTGTATAGTATTTGTTATTTCAGTCTGTGTATGCTTAATTTCTAGTTGGTTCTTTATCATAACATCGAGGGTCTCATTAGATTTCTTGAGGATCTCACTACATTTATCGGAGGCTTCTAGACAGTTCTTAAGAGACCTTAAAAGTGTGGTTCTGAGCTCAATATCCTCCATTGACAGTTTTGTCCTGTTTCTTTGTCTCCGCATTTTTTATGCTTTCTTGGTGCACCCCCTAGTGGTCTTTGTGCGCAGTCTTGTTGTAGTTAAGTCTTGATTGTTGTTGGCAATACCAGGGTTGATTTCACCTCTAGGCTAACTGGCTATGAGAGTCCGCTGTGTCGGCAGTGGGAGAGCTTCTGTGATGGATCTCTAGGGCGGTGCTAATCTAACGTTTGCCTGAGGCTATCCAGCAAATGCCTCTGTGCAGGGCTTGGGTGGGGCAGGTCCCCGGGGATCTACAGGGTGGGTCAGAGCAAGCAGTTATGGCTGCTCTCAGTTCCATCCCTAGGGGCTCTGCCTTAGAGTTCCGACCAAAGCCAGACAGTCCCACTTCTCCCGTTTGAGTCTGGGTCCCTAGAGACTCGCCCGGATCTGGAGCTCAGAGTCTGAAACTCCCTCCCGATTGAAACCAACAACCGCACCCTCCGACTCCAGCCCACTCTGCGTGCACTCCGCACCTCAGTATTTCACTACAGCACCGCACCTCCTCTGAGTCCAGATATGATATTCTCTTTCCTCCTAGTTGTAGAATTTCCACTCAGCCAGAATTCCAGTGGTACTGGATGATGTCCGTTCCATCTTTTAGTTGTTTTTTGAAGTAGTTGTTCAAGGCAGCAATCTCCAGTGTTAACATATGCCACCATCTTGGTTTTCCAAACAATTCTTGATGCTTCCCCCAAACCTACCATTTCCTTTTAGTCATTCTTAAATAACAGAAGCCAAATTCTTTACAATAAAATTTTGTCGGTACCTTATCATTTTCAATTTCAGTGTCTAATTCTTCTGTCACAGCGGCTTCCCCCCCTGACTCCCTGAGCCCAATAAGGTGAGCCACTGTACTGCATGATTCACTCTCTCTTGCATACATGGTGTATCCTGTAATTGCCGCCAGCACTACACTCAGGACCTCTTACAGGGGTGTCCCATTGGCTGTTGCAGTAATTGCCGTGCCCCCATCATACCCATCTCCTCTGTGGCTGTAATAATCATCACAGGGACTGGACCACCATAAGTCAGAGGGGGCCTTCGTACTGGTGGTGCCCAGTTTTTTACTGGAATGTTGATCTTCCTTTTGTTTAATTGGATGAGTTCAGTATGAATTTTGGAGAATAGGTCCTTATCAGACATAACATTGGAAAATATCTTCTCCCAGGCAGTGTACTTCCTTGTTTTGTTGTTGTTGTTGTTCTTGTATTTGTTGGCTTCTCCTTCTCTGAAGAAGTGTTTTAATTTGACATCATCCCATTTGTTTCATTTCTCCTCAGTTTCCATTGCTCTAGGAGCTGTATCAGTAAAGGTATTGCTGAGACAGATTCCTGATATTTTGTCTTCTTCTAAGATTTTCATGGTTACCCACTTACGTTTAAATCCTTTATTCATTCCTAGTTTATACTTGTGTATGGTGTAAGTCGGTGGTCTAGATTAACTTTTTTTGCATGTATCTGTGCTAAAAGTCCAACACCAATAATTATTATGTTTTTATTTTGGCTTTGTAATATCTTTAATGAAACAAAATAAAATGTCCTCTATGTTATTTGAGTCATACTTTCTCTAAATCTTGCCTTTAAAAAAATCCCCTGGGGCACAGTCCCATCCGTTCTTTGATTTTCCTTCCACTGATCCCAAACCTCTGCTGTAGTCTGTGTCCTTTCAAAGGACAAAAGCAGACCTGGAGGCCTCAGAGCTGCCCGCAGCCTGCTCCTGCCCACGGTAGGTGCAGCGCCCATCACCATCTGGACCATGGCTGCCAGGCACAGTCAAAGCCTGAGAATCAAAGTGGCAGCATGTCAACGCCTTCACAGGCCTGTTTCCAGCAGCACAAAGCCAGTCCTCCCACCCAGTGCTCTGGGGACCGGCCGTCATGGCGATGTGGTGGCACCCTCCCCTGGCAGCTGAGCGTCCCAGGCTTTTCTTTGGGCAGACCTGGGCCAGGACCTTTGGGGATCTCTGTGTCCATGGTATAAATGCGAGTGAGATCAGACACAATGTTATCAATGATTGGCTTGGTAAGGTCGCCACTAAACACCTGCCACCATGGCTTCTTGGCCTTGGCCTCGGCGGGCACCTGGACCCCATAGACCTGCAGGGCCAGGTGGAGCACCGCCACCGCTATGTGCTGAGCCTGGAACTGGAGGCACAGCCCCCCGCGGTAGCTGTCCCGCAGCAGGGCCCAGGCAGTGACGGAGATGGGGGTCCGTTGCCAGCTGTAAGGATTCAGCCAGTTCTTGAGAGAAATCAGGTAGTGGAGCAGGTACCTGTGTGGGTGCTGAAAGGAGACTTGGAAGCGCAGTACCCGCAGCACAAGGAGCTCGCACTGCACAATGCTGTCCCGGATCACGCACAATAGGGAGTCCATTTCCAAGGGCTCGCTGCCCGGGTGGAAGTACCTGTTGGACACTTTGATGATGTCACGGGTTCGCAGGGGCTGTTCTTCCACTTTGCCAGCCAAGTAAAGGGCAGACATGGCGACCAAGTAGGGGTCATAGGCGTCCAGGTTGATCTCGCAGAAGAACTTATGGTAAATGGCACAGGTGGTGGCGAGGGGAATGGACTGCATCCCTAGCTTGACACCTGCCTCCATGATGAACCTTGTCACGCGGAATTGCACCCGGGCCGGGGGTTCGGGCCACCCCTTGGCGCCTGGCGCCGCGTCCTCCTCTCTACAGCTGGCCTGGCTAAGGTCCTCCATGGGGCCCTGCCCAGAGGCCCCAGACACCGAGGGAAGGGCAAGAGTCTCCAGTGCAGTGCCTGTGTCAGCAGAGTTCTATCCCAGTGCGCAGCTGCCCAGCCCCACCCCGCCCCGCCCCACCCCGCGGCCCCACCTACCCCGACCTGCCTAGGCCTGACTGCCATCCAGGTTCCAACACCAATTATTGAAGAGACTGTAAGACTGCATTCTATGTTTTTGCCTCCTTTGTCAAATATTAATTGAGCATAATGGTTAGGGTTGACTTCTATGTTCTCTGTTCTGTCCCATTGGTCTTTATGTCTTGTTTAGTGCCAGTAACAGGCATTTTTGAGAATGGTGGCTTTGTAATACAGCTTGATATCTGGTATTGTGATCCCTCCAACCTTGTTCTTCTTTGTCCAGATTCCTGTAACTCTTTGGGGTCTTTTTTTAAATCCATAGGAATTTTTGGAAACTTTCTTCTAGGTCTGTGAGTTACGCCATTGATATTTTAAGGGGGAATACATTAAAACTGTACATTGTTTTGGGGACTATGAACATTTTATTGATGTTGATTGTACCAAACCATGAATATGGTATGTTCTTCTATTTGCTTTAGTCTTCCTCTATCACTTTTTTCAATTTCCTGGAGTTTTCCAAGAACAGGTTTTTGCCTGATTAGTTAAGTTTATTCCTAGTCTTCTTAATTTTTTGTTGCACTGGCAAATGACATTTTTTTTTTTTTTTTTTTTTAGTTTCTCTTTCTGAGTTCATTATCCGTGTATCAAAAAGCCATAGAATTCTGGGTGTTAATTTTGTACCCTGCTACATTGCCAAATTCATTTATTAAATCTCATAGTTTTTTTGATGGAATCTTTAGGTATTTCTATGGACAGCACAATACCATCTGAGAATTTTGACAGTTTTACTTTTGCTTTTCCACTTAGCATGCCTTGTTTGACTTCTTCTTGCCTGATCACATTGCCTAGCACTACCAGTACTCTGCCAAACAGAAGTGGTGAGAGTGGGCATCCCTGTCTTGTTCCTCTTCTTAGAGTAATTGTTTTTGCCCATTGAGTATGATGTTGTCTGTAGTTTTGTCACATAAGGCTTTTATAATGTTGAGGTATGATCCCTCTATGCCCAGTTTGCTTAGAGTTTTTATCAAAATTGAGTGTTGGATTTTGTCAAGTGCTTTTCCTGCACCAATTGATATGAATCTCTGACAATTTGTTTATGTGATGCATCACACTTATTGATTTCTGGATGTTGACTCATCCTACTTCCCCAGAATATATCCGCTTTGGCATGGTATATGCTCATTTCAATGTAATGTTGCATTGGATTTGTTAGAGTTTTGTTGAGGATTGCAACATCTATGGTCATCAGAGATATATTGGCCTGCATTTTACTATCTTTGTATTTTCTCTATCTGGTTTTCGGATTAGAGTAATGCTGGCTTCATAGAAACCATTTGAAATGGTACTTCCTTTGAATTTTATGCAATAGTCTGAGGAAGAAGGTATTAGTTTTTCTTTGAACACTTGGTAAAACTCCCTGTGAAGCCGTCTCGCCCAGGCTTTTGTTTGCTGCAAGTTATTTTTGTGACTGCTTGAATTTCCTGAGTAGTTATTGTCCTAGTCCTATGTTTTATTCTTCCTAACTGAGTTTAGGAAGATTGTATTTTTCTAGGAATATGTCCATTTCTTCAGGGTTGATCAGTTTGTTGGAGTAGAGTTGTCCATAGTATTTATTTACAATCCTTTTTATATCTGTGGGGTCTTTTGCTATTTTGCTCTTTCATTTCTGATTTTGTTTACTGGGGTCGTGTTGGTGAGCCTAGCTAGAGCTTAGTCAATCTGTTTTATCCTTTCAAACAAATAGCTCATGTCTTTATTAATCTTTTGTGCGGTTTTTGGTCTCTATGTCATTTATTTCTGCTGTGATCTTCATTATTTCCTTCCTGCTGCTCAGTTTGGGCTTTGCTTGTTGCTCTCTCTAACTTTTTAAGTTGTGGGGGTTAGATAATTTGTTAACTGTTTTTCTTGTTCTTTGAGTTAGGCCTGTAATGCTATGAAGTTCCCTCTAAGGATTACTTTCAGTGTGTCCCATAGATTTTGGACTTTTATTTTTAATTTTCATTTACTTCCAGGATGATTTTAATTTCTTCTTTAATCTCTTCGGTTACCCAGTTATCTATCTTTGTACATAAAAGCCCTGTGACCGGAATGGCAGAATGTCCAGAATAGCTGTTGGCTATGACTTGCATTGCGGCAGCCAACCAGCCTTATCTGGGCCCCAATCGGCCATATCCCTGACCAGGCTTGCTTCCCATCTGCCCGCAATCCCCCATTCGGGGCAGGACTGATAAGCAAACCACTCACAGCCTTTCCCCTGGTCAGCCATACCCCCTATATGCGCTAACGCCATGATTGGAGGCATGGCCTTCTGGTTAACCACCAATGGCCACTAACCACTGCAGGCCTGGCCCCATGTGCCCCCATCTGGGGAGGCCGACCAGACTGCTTCCATACAGGAATTCATACCCTGGGCCTCCATTTATTTAATAAAAGACTACTTAGCCTCCAAGTATTTGAATTTTGTTATATCTTATTGTAGTTTATTAGCAATATAAGAGGCCCAGTGAATGAACTTTGTACACTTGACGGAATCCCTCACCCTCTGGCAGCCTGGGAGACCTCAGGGGATGTCCGAATGATGGCTTAGGCTTAATCCCAGTTGCCAAACATGCTTAGCGCCTCTGTGGAGGTGGGAGAGATTCCTGCCACTGCTGCTCCCCTTGCCAGTCGTCAGCACAGGATCCAGCTGAATGGCGCTGCCCTGTGGGAGCTCACTGATCCCCAAGGGCAGCTCTTGCATTGAGAGTCTACTCCCTGGGTGTCAGAGCACATCATAGCAATCGGTCTTATCTCTTTTTTATGACCTTTACTTTGAGATTTCTTTTTTCTCTCTTTTCTAAATTGTTTTATTGCTTAAAGTATTACAAAGGGTATTACATATGTCTCCTTTTTCTTCCCCGCCCTTACAATCCCCTGGCCTCCCCTAACTCCCAGTGCCTTATGTCCATGGGTTATGCTTATATGCATGCATACAAGTCTTTCGGGTGATCTCTTACTCTCCCCGCCTGCCCCCCAACCCTCCCCGGCCTTCCCGCTGTAGTTTGACAGTCTGTTCGAAGCTGCTCTGCCTCTGTATCTATTTTTGTTCATAAGTTTATAATGGTCTTTATTATCCATAAATGAGTGAGATCATGTGGTATTTTTCCTTCATTGACTGGCTTATTTCACTTAGCATAATGCTCTCCAGTTCCATCCATGCTGCTTCAAATGGCAAGAATTCCTTCATTTTTACAACAGCATAGTATTCCATCGTGTAGATGTACCACTGTTTTCTAACCCATTCATCTGCTGATGGGCACTTCGGCTGTTTCCAGATCTTAGCTATGGTGAATTGTGCTGCTATGAACATAGGGGTGCTTATATCCTTTCTGGGCTCAGAGGTGTGGCAAACTTTCCTGCCCAATTCCATGGTTTTTACCTGACTTAGGTAAACACATAATGCAATATGCAAATGAGGTATCATAGACTTGTGTACCTGAAGCCTATGTGATCATATTAACTTCCATAAATTCAATAAAGAGTGCCTATGTGATCATATTAACTTCCATAAATTCAATAACTTTAAATTCATAAAGTTACTGTCTGAAACTCAAATGTTTTTAAAAAATTAAAAAATAATATGAGCATGAAACCTTTAATTATGTGAAAACAGTAACATTGAATGAAGAGATACACCTCAATTTCATTCATATCATTCAAAGCAAAAGAAAGGATACCATTCATTAGATTGAGAATGTATACTGATGATCAATATGATTTGTAATTGCTAAAGAGGTATAGCACTTCTAATAATGAATGCAATATGTAATGTGTGAAACACTCCTAATGACCTTACAGGGATACGATTTAAACCTCAACCTAAATTCAGTCTATTTTAGCATTACAGTTTGCCTGTAGTCACTTCAACTGTTCTCTGAAGAACTCAATTCTATTGATCTTATGTTAGAATGTGACACTTTGGGAACAGGAAGTCATGTAGGTTTAAAGTGAAGATTCATTCTTATTGAACTACTAAGAATTTGTTCTGAATGTACCCTTCTTTCGTCTGGAAAAAGGACATCAGTTCACCTTGGAAAAATCCCACTGAAATAAAAGTTAGTCTAACTATATAAACATCAAGGACACACACTTCATTATTTAGAATTGTATTTGAAATACTAGTTTTGAGTATAGGAATGTGCAACCCTGTACTGTGTAAAATAATAATCTTTATTATTAATTTGATAAGACGATCTTGTACCTACGTTTGATGTAGAAAACTTTCCATTTGGAAACTACATAAGAGAAATGTCTATGGTATTAAATAGATTCACCAAGGGGTCTCTGACTCAGAAGAAGGCTACAAACCAATGATTCACCAATTTTATTGGTCTTTCTGTCTTCTTTCTTGTACATGAGGTATGTAAAACATGAATAAAAATGTTGATGAGCTATTTTCAGGGAGTTGTCTTTTAATTAATTTAACTATTTACTTATTTGACTGACTATGAAAGGAAAGTGTATTCATTTCAATATATCTGTAGCAGGAAAAGTTGGTTTCATATTAACTAGTTTTCCCAATTTCAAAGACTTAGTGTCCATTTGTGATAATTAGGTGAGTAACATTTCATGGGAAATTTTCTAAAGTGTTATTGCAGAGTTTGTGCAAGATGAAGGTTGTCCAGGGGGAGGGGATACAGGTGTTTGGCTGGCTGGCCCCACGCCGATCGAGTTGGGGATCAGATGGGGGAAGATGAAGGCCAGGCGAAGGAGCTGTGGGTAGATTACTGGCTGGTGGGTCCTCGTTCATTGCGGGGGCGGAGGGGGGGGGTGCGGACAGAACAGTGTGGGGCTACCTGGAGGGTGCAGCC
The DNA here is from genome assembly GCF_964212035.1 of Myotis nattereri. NCBI lineage: Eukaryota > Metazoa > Chordata > Mammalia > Chiroptera > Vespertilionidae > Myotis > Myotis nattereri. The sequence continues at coordinate 21,142,491 of NC_138094.1, read as the reverse complement.
CGCGTTGCTTGCCAGTCTGTCCCACCCCATGGTGGATCTCCTGGTCAAACTCCTGTTTGAAGGGACAATTTGCATATTAGTCTTTTATAATATAGTGTTACATGAAATAAACATTAATATGTTAAGGAAAAAAAATTAAATATAATATTACCAAAACAGTGCAAACCTATTTTATCACAAAAGTTGTAGGAACTATTAAATATCTGAAAATGATAGGATTCCTTTTTATTATATTCTAAAACATGTATTTTTTACTCTGGCTCTATTTTATTCATCTTTTTATTCTTTTATTTTTTGAAATATTTTTTATTGATTTCAGTGAGAAAGGGAGAGGGAGAGAGATAGCAACATCAATGATGCATGAGAATCATTGATTCTCTGCCACCTGCACGCCTCACACCTTGGAACAAGCCCACAACCCAGACAGGTGTCTTTGGCCGGAATTGAACCTGGGACCCTTCAGCCTGGAGAACAATAATCTATCCACAGTGCCTAACCAGCTAGGGCTATTTTTTCTTTATTGATTAAGGTATTACATATGTGTCCGTATCCCCCATTTGTCCCTCCTACCTCCTCCTCATGTCATCACCCCCACTGGTGTCAGTGTCCATTAGTCAGGCTCATATGCATGCCTCAAGTCCTTTAGTTGATCTCTCTAACACCACCTTTCCCTACCTTCCCTGCAGCAACCTTTTGCAGCAAAGATTCAGGAACTGGAAAAGTGTATGAACTGAAAGGAATACACTAGACAACAATTACATATTTAGAAGGCATGGGGGAGCCAGGTGAAGACATTTCTCTCTAGTAAGGAGGCTCTCTGAAACCCAGGACCCATCAGCTTTTATTTACTTAAATACACATTTGCCCTTTAGCAAAGCATACAGGCATATCAATGGTAAAGTTTGGTAAACAATAAAAGTATTATCATGGTAGGAGGTTGCTTACAGCCACTTTGCCAACAGCAGGGTAACAAAATGCTGATTTTCAGCCATGCTGAATATCAAAGTTCATTCGCCTTCTATAGGATTCTCGCATTGATATGTTCACTACTGTTGGTCTTTGCTCACCAACATTTCCCCCTTTTTGCTTTCTTAATTAATTTAGAAAGGTGTATGCCATTAGCTGGGCTCAGATCCTTTTAAGACTTTTCATTCTGCATCTTAAAACTGGAAGCAAACATAGAAGAACAAGAAAGAAAGACAATAGCGGTTACTCTAAAAAGGAAACTTAGGGAGATTCGATGAAAAGGATTGAGTCCTTTCATGTCCTTCTAAATATTATTGTCAGGAATTTAAGGAATTCATTCATAGTAGGCTTCTTTTGGGGCCATTAGTTTTTTATGGATCCCTTTCTGCCAGGGTCCAACCCCAGCAGGTCCAGGGGTTCCCAAAGGCGTAGACGGAGTAGGCGAAGAAGGAAGGACACAGAGACAGTGTTCAGTTGATCAGCAGCCTAGCCAGGATCTCCAGCCAGGATCTCCAGCCAAGTTCTGGTCTGGATCTCCAGAGAGGTTCTGCTGTTTATTGTCTTGTTACATCCATATTTATACCAGTTGATTTTAATCCTGTCAATTTCTATTACAAAGGTTAGGGCGTTTCTTATCTGCATTCCAGGGAGTAAAGATTATGTAGCTTAAGCATGATTGTTTGTAGTTAAAGTGATTAACTACCCGCCTGGCACTTAGTTGAGGAGTTTCATCCCCTCCCTAACTTCAGGGAAAAATCCCTACCTGGGGAAACGACCTATCTCGGAGAGGAGACCTTGGTTAAAACACACAGCGCTAAGGGGAGCAAACATATTAAGAACAGTATGCTATATAGGCCAGGTCCCTTGAAACATATGTTGTGCAGATATTTCTATCCGGCAGCGACTGTGTCAAGCAGCAAGGATGGACCAGCTTCTGGCAAATTCCCCCATTTTTTTATTTTTTAAATGACAGCACATGCAAATCAGTGTCCACCTCTCAGATTGGGCCGTTTAAAACTCGGAAGAAGACTGGCAAGCAATGACAGTGAGCATAACTATAAACATAGTGGATGGAGTGCACAAGGAGCCCCATTCCTGTAGAAGGTTGCCGGCCTCTTCAGTCAAGGGCTTACAGCTGTCCTCAAGTTGTTGGTTTGATTGCCTTTGTTGGTCTGGCTAGTGGGTGGCATCACTGGCGATGGGCTTCCCGAAGCGTCAGCGAGTTGGAGGGCTGCATCAAAGTGTCCATCAGTGCCGGGGTCCCGCCCCAGTGGGTCCAGGGGTCCCCAAAGGTGTAGACAGAGTCTGCGAAGAAGGAAGGACATGGAGACAGTGTTCAGTTGATCAGCAGCCTAGCCAGGATCTCCAGCCAGGATCTCCAGCCAAGTTCTGGTCTGGATCTCCAGAGAGGTTCTGCTTAGGATCTCCAGCCAGGTTCTGTGTCCATGTTGTCTTGCTAGGTTCTCCAGCCAGGTTCTCCAGGTTCTCTAGCCAGGTTCTGTAGCCAAGTTCCCTCGCTAGGTTCTCCAGCCAGGTTCTGTGCAGGTTCTCCAGCCAGGTTCAGTCACCAGGTTCTAGTAAGGTTCTCTTGCCAATTTCTGTAGTCAAGTTCAGTCCAGGATCTTTTGCCATGTTCTCTCCAGCGAAGTTCTTCTGTCTCTAGGTTCTGTCTTCTGAGTTCTGTCTTCTAAGTTCTGTCTTCTAAGTTCTGTGTTCTAAGTTCTGTGTCTTGCTGTCTTGTTACATCTGTATTTATACCAGTTGATTCAATCCTATCAACCTCTATTACAAAGGTTAAGGCGTTTCTTATCTCCATTCCAGGGAGTAAAGATTATGTAGCTTAAGCAAGATTGTTCATAGTTAAAGTGATTAATTACACGCCTGGCACTTAGCTAAGAGGTTTTATTCCCTCCCTAACTTCAGGGGAAAATGCCTACCTGGGGAAACAACCTTTCTCAGAGACCTTGGTTAAAACACATAGTGCCAAGAAGGTGAGCAAACATATTAAGAACAGTATGCCATATATGCAAGGTCCCTTGAAACAGCAAGCATGGACCGGCTCCCGGCACATCAGGGCTGTGGTTGATGGTGGTGTCGGTGTCTGAGGAGGAGTAAGCTGTGCCCTCTGGGTCAGCTGATATGGAATATGGAGGGTAGCAGAGAGAAAAAGAAGAGAAAGCAAAATAACTACAAGGCATGGAAGTGTTTAGAAAAAAGAGGGAGAAGAAAGGGGAGAAGGCAGCATCCTGACACAGCCCTTTCCTTCAGCTTCCCCTTTCCCTATGGTCCAAGGTAGAAATGGGAAACAAGTCCTGTTGCAGTGAGAGGGCAGCTGCTGTCAGCCAGTCTCTGTCTTTACCTGGGTCCCGATCTGAGCTGGGCTTGGGAAGTGGGAAGCAGCCATGGGGACAGGAGACCTTCCTCAGAAGGGGCGAGTGTTCAAGCCCCTGAACCATTGGGGGGGGGTGAGGATCTGTGTCCCACCTCTGTTGAACCCCAAGTTCTCTCCTACTGGCCTCCCTACTGTGCCTGTCTTAGGTTGCCCCACCCTGTGGGGTCTTACCTGTCTTTGACTACCAGCCATCTCTGGGCCAAGTAGGGTGATGTGAGGTTCAGTTCTGTCTCCTTTGTAGCCTCTGTCCCTCTGGCCTCCATGCCCAGCAACTGCCTTGGGATCCCCTTGCCTGCTGGCGGGGCCCCGGCATTGATCACATATCTTGGGGAACCCAGGTTTCTTCTCCAGGGAGGGCCCAGCTCACGCTATTGGGTGAGAGACATATCCATGGTACCAGCCACCATGAGGCTTCAACCACAGCATTAACAGAGAGCTCATGCAACAGCTATGGGCAATTGGATTGTAAGAAGATGGTCCCTCTTGACACAAGGGTAAAAAAGAGGGGCCAATACAGGACAAAGGAGAGTCCCGGAACAGGGCTTTCTAGCCCAGGATGTCAGGCCCTTGGCACAAGACAACTCCTTGTATGGGACATATAGCAAACACCCCTAGTCACGGCATAAAAGGGAGGTGCCCTTCCTGGAACAGTAGGGTAGGGAGATTCTAGAAAAGGCTGTGTTCAGGAAAGAAGGAGAAAGGCCAAAGAAGCAGCAAACAAGTAGTTAGATTTTTAAAGAAGGAAAAAAGGAAAGGAGATGTGGGGCAAAGCTGGGACATGTGGAAAGACAAAAAGGAGGCACATGTGATCCTCCCAATGGACAGATTGTTCCAGCTCAGGGCTGCACATCTGCTGCAGATTGGCACTGGTCCGGTGTGCTATGATGAGGCAGAGATGGCGGGCGGTGAGACATAAGGTCGGACTAGACGGTCTGGAATCCACACATGTGAGTCTGCATCCTGTGGAAATATACAAGCATATCCTCTCCCCCAGGTTAAAAGTACATCAGGTCCCTTCCAGGCTCCTGTAAGCAAGTCTCTCCATTTGACGAGGGCTTTAGGTTTAGTTAAATCAGGGTTCCAATGCCTGTACATTGGGGAATTTCCCTCAGAATCTACATTTATTATATTAATTACAAATAGAGTATGTTGTAGAACATGATGAGGAGAGGAATATTTAAACTCATTTTCTTGTAATTTTTTAATTTGTGTTTTTAAAGTTTGGTGAGCCCTTTCTACTATTGCTTGGCCTTGAGGATCGTAGGGTATTCCTGTAGTATGTGCGATGCCGAATGTAGAGCGTAAGTTTTTAAAAGCTCTAGAGGTATAGGCAGGCCCATTGTCTGTTTTAAGTGCCCTTGGTATTCCTAGGTAGGAAAAGCATTGGAATAGATGTTGACTTACATCTTTAAAGGCTTCTCCTGTACGTGCAGAAGTAAGGATAAGATGAGAAAAGGTATCAATACAAACATGCACATAGCAAAGTTTGCCAAAAATGGGACATGAGTAATATCCATCTGCCATAAGTCACAGGGTCTAAGTCCTCTTGGATTAACTCCAGTAGCAGGGCTAGGAAAATGAGTAGGACAATGGCCTCAGTCACGCACAATACTTCGAGCAGCTTCTCTAGATATGCGATAATATAGACGGAGAGCAGAAGCATTTTGATGGTGAATGGCATGAGACCGCCTGGCTTCTTCTAGAGCTGTACAAACTACTGGGTGAGTTAGTAAATCAGCCTGATAATTTCCTTCGCTTAAGGGTCCTGGTAGGCAGGAATGAGCTCTAATATGTCCAATATAGAAAGCCTTTTCTCGTTTATGAATGTAAGTTTGTAGCTGAGTTAACAAAGAGAAAATGGCTGTTCTTCCTTGTGGGAGAGAGGCGGTCTCAATATGAGGAAATAATTTAACTATATATTGAGAGTCAGTGTACAAGTTAAAGGGAACCTATTGCAATTGTTCAAAAGCATAAATGACTGCCAAAAGCTCTGTTCTCTGAGCTGAAGTCTCTAGAGTTTGTTGAACATGGATTATTGAGTCAATGATTGTTACTGCCCTACCATTAGAGGAACCATCTGTGAATACCAAGGAGGCAGGAGGTGATAATGGTTCTTTTGAACATTTAATAGGAAATATAAATGGATGTAGGGAGAGAAATTGCAATATAGGTGATCTTGGCAAATTATGTAAAATTTGTCCTGGGAAGTTACCTATAGCTATCTGCCACTCTTCTTCAAATTGTAATAGTGTGTCTAATTGTTCTCTTTTATAAGGTATTATTATCTCAGTAACTTCTCTTCCAAAGAGTTCGATACTGCATTGTCTACCTTTGATAATGAGAGTGGCCACTAGGGAGGGATAGGGTGGTATAATCTTCTTAGGAGTGACAGGTAAATGTATCCATTCTAATGGTCCTTCCTGCCACAAGCATCCTGTAGGAGTATATTTAGTGGCTAGAATAATTAAGGCCCAAGATTTGAAATAATCTAGACACTGTAGTTGCTGTTTATTGATGGCCTGTTCTATTTTTGCTATAGCCTTTTCTCCTTCTACAGTTAATTGTCGGGGAGACTTAGGGTTAGAATCTCCCTTCAAAATGTCAAATAGAGGTTTTAAGTCAATAGTGGTTATTTTTAGATATGACCTGACCCAGTTGATATCACGTAATAGTTTCTGATAATCATTCAATGTGTTTAAATGATCTTTTCTTAATTGTAAAGGCTGTTGGGTGATAGTAGAGGTATGTAATATTCTGCCTAAGTAGGAAAAAGAAGGTTCAATCTGAATCTTTTCTGGGGCTATTTTTAGACCATGTTCTTCTAAAGCAAGGGCGGTCTGAGTAAGAATTTCCTGTAAAGTAGCCCGATCTTTATGAGCTAGTAAAATATCATCCATATAATGGATAAGATATAGATCTGAAAATTTCTTTCTAATAACTTGCAATGCCTGATCTACAAACTTTTGACATAATGTAGGACTATTTTTCATCCCTTGTGGGAGAACCTTCCATTGATATCTCTGATAAGGTTGTTTAAAGTTTTCTGATGGTATGCTGAATGCAAATCTTTGACAATCAGCCAGGTGAAGAGGTATAGTGAAAAAACAATCCTGTAAGTCAATAACAACAACACAATACTCCTGTGGAATTGCCACAGGGGAGGGCAATCCAGGTTGTAAGGAGCCCATATCTTCCATGGTGGCATTTATGGCTCTTAGATCTTGCAAAAGTCTCCACTTGCCTGATTTCTTTCTTATTACAAATATGGGTGTGTTCCAGGGACTATTTGATGGCTCTATATGTCCCTCGGCTAATTGCTGATCAATTAATTGTCGGGCTGCTGATATTTTCTCAGATGTTAAGGGCCATTGCTCAACCCATACTGGTTGTGACAATTTCCAGACTATGGGATCAGCAGTCCTAAGGGCAATGGCCCCAATTATAAATCCTGTCGAGGAGTGTGAGGTATTACTTTCTTTTCCTAATCCCTTTCCTGGATTAAATCTCGTGTCTAGCATCTGTGATGTTACTCTATCACTAGGGCTATATAATAGAACTCCCATTTGAGATAAGATATCTCTTCCCCATAATGTAAAGGGGATAGTCGTAATTACATATTGACAGAATGTTCCTGAATGTTGATCTTCATCAGCCCAAGTTAAAATCTGAGAACTCTTTTTTACATTAGATGCCTTTCCTAGTCCTACTAGGGAAGTAGAGGTGGTGTGCGTGGGCCATGAAGAGGGCCAATCCTTCCCTGCTATGCAGGAAACATCTGCTCCTGTATCCAATAGATCTCCAGTTGGTTTTCCCTGAATTTGTAAAATTTCTGTAGGTCTAGTAGCATGGATTTCTTGTATCCAAAATGCTGCATCACTAGATCCAAAGCCTCCGGCCCCTCTAGCTTTCTGGGTAACAGCTGTCTCTATTTTATGTATTGGTAACAGGAGTAATTGGGCAGTTCTCTGGTTGGGCTGAATCTGTATAGTTGTGGTGGGTGGGGAAAGTAAAATCTGTATTTCTCCTGTGTAGTCTGCATCAACAACTCCTGGGATGACTAAGATCCCCTGTAACGAGGTGGAGCTCCGTCCTAATATTAAACCTACAGTTCCCTCAGGCAGCGGCCCAGACACTCCTGTAGGAATGGCTGCTACTGGCGAGTCTGGGGTTAGTATTGCATGGGTGGTTGAGTGGAGGTCCAATCCTGCACTGCGTGGGGTTGCCCTGAAGAGGTCACTGACTGATCGAAATTTGCAGAGGGGTTGAAGGTTGATGCCCCTATTATTGCAGGGGCCTGGGGCTGGCCCCTTCTCAAGTTTCCCAATTGAGGTGATGGGATATAACCTCCTTGGGAGCTATTTCTTGAGTTTAAAGGCCGACCATTTTTATGGTATTTTGATCTACATTCCTTTGCCCAATGGAATCCTTTCTGACATCGGGGACAAACGGTTTTTGGAGGATTAATATTATTCCCTAATGTATTTCCAGGCTGTCGAGGAGCTTGCCATCTGGCCTGAGTATTATTATTTTTATTTGGGCATTCTCTGCTAAAGTGCCCAGATAAGTCACAAGAGTAGCAGTTCATATTTCTTTTATTACCTGTATTATTGCTGGCTTGTCCTATACCCTGTACATATTGAGGGTATGTCTCCCCTTTGAGAGCTGCAGCTATAGCTACACCCTGCTGGACTTACATCAGCACACTGTTTTATAAAATCATTTATAGTTCCTGTTCTGCGAATCGGCCTTAATAAAGCCTGACAGGTATTATTAGCATTTTCAAAAGCCAGTTGTTTGATTAGGATATCGGCTGCCTCTTTGTTATTGATTACTCTCTTGACTGCCTGTATGAGGCGAGAAAGGAAATCCTGATATGGTTCCTCGACCTTCTGTTTAACCTCTGTAAGGGTGGTTGTTTTTCCTGCTGTATAAGGTAGGGATTTCCAGGCATTTCCTGCACAACTGGTTACTTTGGTAAGTGCCTCTGTGGGCATATTCATTTGCTCCAGAGCCGTGTTAAAATCACCTTCTCCTAATATCATGTCTAGGGTTATTCCTTTTCTGGTTTTTTTCCTAGTGGCTACAGCTTTCTTAGCAAGATCATCATATTCAGTTTTCCATAATAAGTAATGGCCTCCTGAGAGACAGGCTTTACAAACCTGTGACTAATCATAAGGAGTCATCCATTTACTGGCTAGGGTTTCTACCAAGGTTTGTGTGTAAGGAGCTAGAGGTCCATATTCAGAGCAGGCCAATTTTAATTCTTTAAGTACTATGTAAGGTATAGGCTCCCAGGTGGGGTTTCCGTCCCCACCAGACTCATTATCATATGCAACTGGGAAGCAGAGTGAGAATTCAAGATCTCCATTAGCTTCAGCTTCTCTTATCACCCTTTGAAATTTAGACATGGAGCTCCTAGGAGCCACAGGCTTCCTTTCTAACTTGGGGAGCCTGTTTTGAACGGGAGGGCCTCTCTCCTCTCTACTGACTGGAAAGGACCAATGGTCATGTTTATGATATTTATTCTCCTCCTGATCAGTAGCCATAGCTAAATTGCTTTTAGATTGAGCTGAAGACAATAATGATGTATCCTCTCTGGGTGGAGCCGAGGGACTATTTAAATTTTGAGAAAGTTCAATCGTTTTTGCCTCTGGTGTCAAGGTGTCACAGATTGAATTCCAGAGGGAAAAGACATTTGGCAGGACCTTCTCAGATCCATGATAGCTGTAATAGTTCTTTAATTGCTTTCCTGCTTTAGTCCAAGTTTCTAAATTAACAGTTCCATCCTCAGGAAGCCATTGACATACATCTTCTATAAAACTTTCTGTCTGACTGGGAGTAACCTTAACTCCTCTGCTAGCAAGCATATGCGTTAAAAGATTAATAGAGTCTTTTTTCTTTAGACTCAGTATGACCCATCCTGTCAATCTAAGTTCTCTACTAACTACCCCTTACCCTACTTATCCTCTATGGGGGGTGGGGGGTCTGCAGCACCCTACGGTAGAGTCCTATCCCTCCAAAGTACTGGGTGGGGGGGTGGGGGGCTTACCTAAGGGTCCCTGTTTGGGCGCCAGATGCCGGGGTCCAACCCCAGCAGGTCCAGGGGTTCCCAAAGGCGTAGACAGAGTCGGTGAAGAAGGAAGGACACGGAGACAGTGTTCAGTTGATCAGCAGCCTAGCCAGGATCTCCAGCCAAGTTCTGGTCTGGATCTCCAGAGAGGTTCTGCTGTTTATTGTCTTGTTACATCCATATTTATACCAGTTGATTTTAATCCTGTCAATTTCTATTACAAAGGTTAGGGCGTTTCTTATCTGCATTCCAGGGAGTAAAGATTATGTAGCTTAAGCATGATTATTTGTAGTTAAAGTGATTAACTACCCGCCTGGCACTTAGTTAAGGAGTTTCATCCCCTCCCTAACTTCATGGAAAAATCCCTACCTGGGGAAACAACCTATCGGAGAGGTGACCTAGGTTAAAACACACAGCGCTAAGGGGAGCAAACATATTAAGAACAGTATGCTATATAGGCTAGGCCCCTTGACACATATGCTGTGCAGATGTTTCTATCCGGCAGCGACTGTATCAAGCAGCAAGGATGGACCGGCTTCCAGCACCTTTACCAGTCACTGTTAGCTTGTGACATGACAGCAATGATGTTCAAGTTCTGGATGGTGGACAAATGGTGAGAAATGTCAGTGTAGGTCTGCACTTTTTTGGCTTTGTCATGGGCAACCTGCACCAATGCACCGATGATGAGTGCTAGCATGGAAAGGCGTCTTCACCATCCCCCATCTCTGGATGTGTCTCCTCTGACTCCTCAGTGTTTTGCTTGGGGCCATGCTATCTGTGGTTGCAGTAGTCTGGTCAGTTCCTCTCTCAGATTCATGTTTCAGGAACCACACAGCCTTGGAGGAGTTTTATGGAAACACACAAGTATATCCTCGACCAAAGGTTAATAAAGGGACCCTTCTATAAACTAGACTCGGTATCTTTCCATTTAACCAGACCATTTTGCTTTGGCTTATTCTGACACCACTGTAATTCTATGAGTGTCTTGCTATCAGCATTACAAGGGAAAAATTTAAAGTAATTAAGGCTTGGTGTGGTCTACTTATAGGAGATTTCTTCACTATTCCCCCACTTTTGTTTTTCAAAATGGGATTTAGAGGCTCTTGTAGCAGATATAACATGCAAGAGGGACATTTCTTGATAATCTGTTTGGCAGGCTGATGTAAAAGTTGATGAAATTTCCCTGGCCTGTTTAATAAAATAACTAATTGATAGGCGTATGCATTTCCTTTTGTTAAAGGACCAGAACTTGTTCAAATAGTATAGATAGGCATCGATCACAGCCATTTAAATTCAGTAGTTGCAGTTCTGTTTACCAGGCCAGCAGCATAGGCAGATCAGAGATAATATTAAGAGGCTTTTGGAAATCCTGCAAGTCAGCCTTGATTGTTTCTAATTCTATTGTTTGCACAGAAGTATGACTGGTGTGAATTACTTTCGTCTGAATTCTTTGCATTATAAGCAGCTTTACCATGAGATGAACTATCAGTAAAAACAGTGACTGCTCCAGGAATAGGTTTCTGCCTATTCCAACTAAGTTCCCCTGAATATTCTTTGATTTTCATTTGCTAATTTAAATCAGTCTAAAACAAGGCTTATTTCCTAACTTCCTTTGTCATTGGCTGGGGACAGCAAATGACACTAGTAGGGTTTTTGCTATCAGTCTTTGAGTATATGGACATAAGCGTTGTTTACGGAGGCAAAATGAAAATTGTTTACTTTTCTTTATGAGGCCTAATACATTTATTTTTAATTACAGTTTTCTAGATATTTGAAGGGAATCTGCTCCTGTTTTTTTCTTCCAGAGTAATTTCTAGGCCACATTTAGGGAGTCTCTTTTAAAAACATTTTTCTTTCTTTTAAATAGAGCTACAAACTTGGTTCCTTTTAAGAAATACCAATAAGAGAGAGGTATGCTGGCCAATTGTGCAATGCATACAGATGAAGTAAAAGTAACTCTTTTTTTTATGGTGTCTTATTAATGGTGAGATTTAATGCTCGAATAATTACTTTTTGTTTACCTTGTAAATAGTAGCAGGAGAGATTTTAAAATTTCTCCTTTCTATTAAGGTTAAAATTTACTTTTAAACATCATTCTTTTGGATAGTGCTCATTTGTATAGGTACAGATATTTTACTCTGGACTGTGTTAGAACCAATTGCTAATAAAATATCTGCTTCTCATATAACTGAGTTTATATGAGAACTTGATTATATTGTAAAAAGCTAATTTGTTAAGTGACTAAAGTATGCATCTTTATTGAGAAAGCAAAGTAAGTAAACTTATACATTTGACCTGTGAAGTCCAGGTTTTGCACTACCCCTGGCCTATCTAAAGATCAGACTGTCAGGGCTCCCATCTTAAAATTCTGCTGCTGAATAGTCCGATGTTTCTTAAGAAGTATTCAGCAACTTTGTCCTGCCCTTCCTTAAATGGTGAAACTTTTATAACATTTAAAATACGTGTATGTAAAGAGAACACAGTTATTGATTTTTATTTGATGAAGCTTCAAGTGATTTCAAGTATATTAGATCGGCGTAATTTGGTTTGAAAATATTTCTTTTCCTAAAATATTTCTTTTAAGAAGAGAGTAAACCCTTGAATTATTCCAGGGAACTTGAAAAGTTTCAAAGCTATCTCTTGGTTAAAGTCTTGAAATTTAACATGGAAAGACTATCACAAATATGTGTAACCCAAACATTACATTATACATTTGTTGTAATTATTCTAAAATAGATCAATAAAATTTGAAGCAGGGGATCCCTCGGGGGTGAGGACGACGGGGCCCCAACGCGCTAGGGCGTCTGCATGCACGACCCCGGGGACCAGGTTCATTGACGCAGATCCGTTTAATTGAGGAACTACAGGGGTATATATAGCATGAGGGGACCAATCAGAGGGAGACACATTGCTATAGGCGACCAATCAGAGGGAGACACATTGCTATAGGCGACCAATGGCTGAAAGGCTGGGGTACTATGCATGTGGCTCTAGGAGTTAGTTCAGGCGGGCTTTGCTACTTCCTGGTGTGCCGAGGAAGCATGTCATGGTGGAGTGTGCTCACACCATTGCAACAGCCACAGCATTGAGACATACTTCCTGAGCTCTACTACAAAAATTTAAACTGGATTTTAAAAATAAAAATTTGGTTCTGACCATAGAATTAATCCTCTTTTTTAATCAGTCCAATAAAATAGTATATCCTAGGTTGACATTTTACCACACATAGTACACATAAGGACTACAATATATTTTGTACTACTAAGTTTTTCCAGAGAAATCACATGAATTATTTTTCTTGATAATGAATTTCTAAACTTTATGCATTGTATCATTACGAGCACATAATTTCTCCCAATTTAATTTGAACTTTTAACTCTTGGAAGCCTTAAATTTTAGGTGGTAAGTTAAATACTTAGCATTTCTTAGTTTAGTAATACCTTCACATTTTTATGGATATATTTCCAATAAAATTAACAAAGACTTATTTAATTAATAGATTCAAATATGTCCTTTGTTTTTTCATTCGAGTCAAACTCAAATAAATATTGCAAAATTTTGTTATTTCAAAAACTTTAGAGTTTTAATAAGTTTTTTTACTTAATGTAAGCAACTCCAATTTTTTAAGTTAACAAAGACTTTGGAAAAGTATGTTTAGACATATGAGGTTGCCAAAGAAGTAGGGGGAGAAAGGAAGAAGGCCTGTAGCCATTGGAATTTTAAAACCACCACATTTTTCCTTCAGAGAGTGCTTTTCCACGTTCTCTGCTTTTACAGGGAGAAGATCCACTGGACCTTTCCTCCAACAGAGAGTGCAGTCCGCCCTCTCCTCAGGGACTGCACCCTCACCATCAATATATTTATTTATAACTATGGGCCCGGTGCACAAAATTCATGCACTGGGGCGAGGGGGGATACTGTCTCACAGCCCAGCCTGCCCCCTCTCACATACTGGGAGCCCTCAGACGTTGACCCCCATCACCATCCAATCGCAGGATCGGCCCCTTGCCCAGGCCTGACACCTCCGCCAGAGGTGTCAGGCTTCGACAGGGGACCCACATCTCCCCCCGATCACTGGCTCTGGCCCCCGCCAAGGCCTGAGGCCTCTGGCCAGGAATCATGCCTGGGCAGGGGACCCACATCTCCCTCTGATCGCTTGCTCCACACCCCGCCCGAGCCTGACGCCTCTGAGCCAGGCTTCAGGCCTAGGCAAGCGGACCCTCATATCCCCCCAATCACCGGCTCCACCCCCCACCCAGGCATCACTGTCTTGTTCCTATTCTTTTAGGGGAAATGGTTTTAGCTTTTGCCTATTGAGTATGATGTTGGCTGTGGGTTTCTCATATATGGCCTTTATCATGTTGAGTATGGTCCCTCTATTACCACATTGCTGAGAGTTTTTATCACAATTGGGTGTTGGGATTTTTTCAATTCTTTTTCTGTGTCTATCGATATGATCACATGATTTTTACACTTCAGTTTGTTTATGAGTTATATCGCATTTATTGATTTGTTAATATCATACCAGTCTTGCATCCCTGGAATATATCCCACTTGATCATGGCATTTGGTCCTTTAATATACTGCTGGATGTGATTTGCTAATACTTGGTTGAGGATTTTACTATCTGTCATCATCAGACATATTGGCCTGTAATTCTCGTTCTTTGTCGTGTCTTTACCTTGTTTTGGAATTAGAATAATGCTGGCCTCATACAAACAGTTTGGAAGTATTCTTTCCTCTTTGTTTTTCTGAAAAAGTTTGAGGAGTATAGATTGTAGTTTTCTGAATGTTTGGTAGAACTCCCCTGCGAAGCTGTCTGGACCTGAGCTTTTGTTGGTTGGAAGTGTTTCGATTACTGCTTCTATTTCATCAGTTGTTATGAGCCTATTCAGATTTCTTAATTCTTTCTGAATCAATTTTGGTAGTTTGCATTTTTTACTGACTTCATCTATTTCATCCACATTGTCCAGCATTTTGGCATATAGTTGTTCATACTATTTTCTTACAATTCTTTGAATTTATATATATATATATATATATATATATTAGAGGCCTGGTGCACAAAAATTTGTGCACTCGGGGCGAAGGGGGTACCTCAGCCCAGCCTGTGTCCTCTCGCAATCTGGGTCCCCTCAGGAGAAAACGACCTGCTGGCTTAGGCCTGCTTCCGGGTGGCAGAGGGCAGGCCCAATCCCTAGGTGCAGCCCATGGTCAGTTTCAGAGCAGGGCTGATTGGTGAGTTGGGGCGCCTTCCCCTGTCATGCACAGAGCAGGGCACATTGGGAGGTTGCGATGCCATCCTCAGTGATGCTCTGGGTAGGGCCAATTGGGGGGTTGGGACACAGCCCCCGGTCACACTCAGGGCAGGGCGGATCAGGGGGTTTGGGCGCCGCCACCGTCACTCTCAGGGCAGGGCCGATGGGGAGGTAATGGCTCTACCCCGTCACACACAGAGCAGGGCCCCTGGGTGGTGGGTTGGTGCACAGCACCCTGTCAAACACAGAGCAGGGCAGATCAGGGGGTTGGGGCGCTGCACCCTGTCACACACAGAGCCGCAGGGTGATCAGGGGGTTGGGGAGCTCCCCCCTATCAGGCACAGAGCAGGGCTTATCAGGGGTTTGGGGCACCTTCCCCTGTCATGAACAGAGCAGGGCGGATAGGGAGGTTGTGGCCCCGCCCCGTCACACACAGAGCCTCAGGGAGATCAGTGGGTTTGGGTGCTGCCACCTGTCACACTGATCCCAGTGCCGGGAGGACTCTAGGCTCCACTGATCCTGGTGCTGAGAGAACTCATGGCTTAGCTGATCCCAGTGCTGAGAGGCATATTACCCTTTTACTATAGAGGATAGAGGCCTGGTTCATGTTTGGGGCTGGCTGGTTTGCCCTGAAGGGTGTCCTGGATAGGGTGGAGGTCCCCACTGGGGTGCCTGGCCAGTCTGGGTGAGGGGCTGTGGGCTGTTTTCAGGCCAACTGAAGCTCCCAACTGCTCCTTTTTTTCTTTTTTTATTCTGGGCCAGCTTTAGCTCTGGCTCCAGCTCTGAGGCCTCTCCTGCTGAAAGAAGGTATCTGGCTGGTTTGGCTTGTATAACTCCAGCTCTGAGATCCCGGGCTCACTGAAAGCAGGTTTCTGGGGGTTTGTTTAGCTTCTATATTTGTTACAATCTTTCTGAAACTGCAAGCTCAGAGGCCGGCAAGGCAGGCGGGGAACGTTGGAGTCCTCTGTCACAGAAGCCAGCAAGCCTCATGTTAGTTTCAAGCTGCCTGGTGCCGGACGCCATTTTGGCTGGCAGTTAATTTGCATATCTCGCTGATTAGCCAATGGAAAGGGTACCGGTCGTATGCTAATTATCATGTTTCTCTTTTATTAGATAGGAGATTATATATATATATGTGTGTGTGTGTATATATATATATATATATATATATATTCCTATGTTGGTTGAATATATTTTTACTAGGGTAATATTTTCGGCTGGTTGATCCCTTTGGTATCATGCAGTGACCTTTCTGTCTCTTGTGATGGTCTTTATTAAAAAGTCTTTTTTCCTGATATGAATATTTCTATTCCAGCTTTTTTTTCTTTCCATTTGCATGGAAATTTTCCCATTCCTTCACTCCAATCCTTTGTGTGTCTTTTGTTTTCAGATGGCACTCCTGTAGACAGCATATACTTGCATCATATTTTTGTATCCATTTTGATACCCTATGCCTTTTGATTGGAGAATTTACCTATTTATATTTCAAGTTATTATTGATAGGTATTTATTTCTTTCCATTTCCTTTGTGTATGGCTAAGTTTCTGTCTCTGTTTCTTTTTCTCATGACAGCAATCCCTTTGACATTTCTTGTAATGCTGACAACTTACTCCTTTAGCTTTTTTCTGTCTATGAAGCTTGTATTTGACTGTCTATATTGAAGGAAAGAATTGCCGAATATAGTAATCTTGGTCTCAGATCCTTACTTCCCATTAACTTGAGTACTTCATGCCAATCCCTCTGGCCTGTAGAGTTTCAGATAAGATATCAGGACTCAGCCTTATGGGCACTCCTTCGTAGCTAACAGTTTTCTTTTCAATTGCTGCCTTGAAGATTCTCTTTTTTTTAATTTTTGGCATTTTAATTATGATGTGTCTGGGCATGGGTTTGTTTGGGTACTTCTTCTTTGGGGTTCTCTTTGGCTCTTGACCTTGTGTGGGATTTTCCTTTACCAGGTTAGGTAAGTGTTCTGCCATTGTTTCTTCAAAGACCTTCTCTATGCCTTTCTCCCCTCCTGCCTCTTTTGGCACACTCGCTATTCTAATACTGTTATGTAAGTGGTCCTCCTGTTTGTATTATGTCATTTTATATCTAGGACGGTTCTTCTTTTCATAGTCACTATATCTTTTTTCATGCTGTTGAGCTCTTTTAACTTCATAACTCTGAAGTCAGATTCAGATAAATGTCTTCTCTGTGCTTCACCTCTCTCTATATCTGGAGAATTCTCTAGTTCTCTTCATTTGGGGGTTGTTTCTTTATTTCCTCTTTCTGGCTTTCTGTGTGGGTTTGTGGTGACAAGTTAGGTAGACCTGTCTGCCTATCAGTCTCTAGTGCAGAACATTGTTAAAGGATGTTTCTGACTAAGTAGGTCAGGCAAAGACTCAAAGCCTCCAGAGACCTCCTCTGTCTATAGACTGATAGGATTCCAACTTAACTTGCCTCCAAGGCAATGGTCCTCAGGTTATAGCAAGAGTTTGTTTCAACAGGGTGGTGCAGTTGCCTCTGCCTGGAGGTTAATTGTTATTTATAATCTCTTAAGTGTCCTCAGGGCACGGTGTTTACCAGTAGTGTGTGTTAATTGTGTCACCTCCAGGAAAGGCAAATGTCTGTGTGGGAAAGATTTTCTCTGCTGCATGAGGAAATGACTCCTCCCAGGAAACTTGAAGTGTCTGTCTTCTGTGCTGGAACCCTTGACTCCCCAGTTCTGACTTTTTCCCTCACAGCTCCAGTCCACTTCACCCTCCCTTTGCCAGGGCACAAGCTGTGTGGCTCCACAGGGAAATTTGTGTGGTGGCCCTTTAAGAGGATACCTGAAATTCTAGCTGTCTCTCCCTGGCAGACAGTGCCCTGCTGCTATTCACATCCACAGGTTATATGGGTACCCTCCTCAGTTCTGGTGCTCTCTGCTAGGAGGCCCAGCTTGGGGATTGGCCCCAGAGTTCTCAGTGGCAGTCCTCCACAGCTGAGATATCTCTCTGAGACTTCAGTTGCTGTCTGTGGGTGTCAGGCCCGCCCCTTCAAGCCTCCTCTCCTCCTACCGGTGTCTAAGTGGCCTCCACCTTCGGTCCTCGGTGTCCGGGTTCTCTCCTGTGAGTTTTCCATTGATTATTCAGGAAGTTGTTCTGTATTTTAGTTGGAATATCAGTTTGTTCCTGGGAGCATGTCCCTGTAGCATCCACTTATTCTGCCACCAATCTTTTAAATATATTTTTACTTATCTCAGAGAGTAAAGGAGAGCTAGTGAGAGTTAGAAACATCAATGATGAGAGAGAATCATTGATCAGTTCCTCCTGCGTGCCCCAGACTGGAGATTGAGCCCACACCCTGGCAAATGCCCTTGACCTGAATCAAATCTGGGCCCTTCAGTCTGAAGGTCGGTGATCTGTCCACTGTTCCAAACTGGCTAAGGTTCTGCCCCCTTTTTCAATCTTCTTCAGAATCCCTCTGCATTGTAAAGTCCCTGCTAACATTCTTGTCCAATCCGCTCCTTTTCATGTGGTTTCAGGATGGAGTGAGCATGAAGGCCCTAATGTCCTGTGAGCGCACATTCTGATCAATAGCACCATCAGGAAATGTGCATTGAGACATGCTCAGTATTCATATAGTAACAGAAACCTGCCATGTCTCTTACTGTTTCTGTCTCTGTTTGGATCATGAGGGAGCCCAACTAAGGCTCTTGTTTCCAATAGGGTGTTCAAGGATACACCCTAAATTTCAAGCCATGATCTTCTGAGAATACTTTGGAAATGGTGCCCTACCCTAAAATGTATTAGGCCATTTAATTATAAGGCCATATCTTTTTATAAGAATAAGGCTTTCATTTTTTAATTTTTTTTTCATTGCTTAAAGTATTTCAAAGGATATTACAGATGTCTCCTTTTTTTTTTTTTTTTTTTTTTTCCCCTTGACCTCCCCGGCTTGCCCCCCACCACAGTTTTTATTTCTTATTGAATGAGTAATCTAAGAGTCATATAAATATATAAAGATATACTTTGTGCTTCCAACAATCATATACTTAATGAGGAAATACAGAGACCAAATAACTACATCTTAATCAATAGAATATAAGTATAATAGGTCCTCATGTTACATTTAAGATCTATTCCTGCAGCACGTCATAATGATTTTTGCTGTAAATCAGAACCCACCTAAATAAGCATCTACATCACTCATATGGAGCACACATACACAGTAGTAATGAGGTGAAACAATAAAAAAAATAAAATATAAAAATTAAAAATTAAAAGGAAAATAACGATTCCTGTCCTTTACTTGTGCTAAATCCTATCTAATAATAGACAAACAGGGTAACTGACAGTATCTTCCCTTAACCTCCCATTGGCTAATCAGCACAATATGCAAATTAACCACCAACAAAGATGGCGGTTAAATTGCATAACTAGGTGCCCAATGGCTATAGGCTATTGGAGCCTGCAATCAGAGCTGAGAGGACCCCTGCCAAGGTCTGATGCCTTGGTCAGAAGCGTTAGGCTTGGGCAAGGGCGGAGCTGGGTTGGTGGGTAGCAGGGGGTAAGCCAGCGATGGTGGGGAGCAGGAGAGGAGTTGGCGTTGGTGGGAGCTGGGGGTCCTCTGCCTAGGCCAAATGCCTTTGCCAGTGGCATTAGGTCTGGGCAGGGCTGGAGCCGGTAATTGCAGGGGTACTATTGGTCCCTTCCAAGGTCTAATGCCTTTGCTAGAGACGTTAGGTTTGAGGAGTGGAGGTGCCTGTGATTGAGGGGAGCATGGGGTCTCCTGCCCATGACATTAGGCCTTGGCAGGGGTGGATCTGGCAATCCTGGAGAGTTGGGGGTCCCATGCCCAGGCCTAATGCCCCGGCCAGAGGCATTAGCCCTGTGCAGGGGCAGAGCCAGCAATTTCAGGGAGCAGGGAGGCAACTGGCCTTGGCGGGGAGCAGGGGAAGAGCCAGTGATCATGGGGAGCAGGGTCTGAGAGGATGATTGAGGGAGTTGGTGGTCCCTTGCCCAGAGCTAATGACTGGACCACAGGCATTAGGCCTGGGCAGGGACCAAGACGGCAATTGGTGTGAACTCCAGAGGAAACACCTTTTTTGACTGCTCATTAGTTAAGCTCCCTCTATGCCACTGGTAATATTCTTAGTAAATTGGGTAATAAGAATCAAAATAGGTGATTTAGGGGTTTTTACCGCACTCCTGGAGAAAAAAGGAAGGTCCACTGCTGGAGGGGTAGGAAATGTCATATACTATCCTTGCTGGTTTTGCTGAGTGAATAATGCCTTGGCCTGCCCACTGCTGAGTCTTGGTTCAATTCTGGCTAAGGGCATGTACATAGGTTGCAGGCTCCTCCCTGGCCTGGGCCCAGGTCAGGGCTCATGCAGGCGGCAACCAATCAAAGTGTTCCTCTCACTTTGATGTTTCTCTCTGTCTTTCCCTTTCTCTTCCACATTCTTGAAAAATCAATGGAAACATATTCTCAGGTGAGAAGGAAGGAAGGAAGGAAGGAAGGAAAGAAGGAAGGAAGGAAGGAAGGAAGGAAGGAAGGAAGGGAGAAAGAAAAGGAAGTAAGAAAGAAATAAATGTCATATCCTATGAAAGACACATCTTGAAAATGACTAAAGAAAGTTGTCATTTTTTTCATAGTAAAGGAACTGGAGTCCGTGTTGATGAAAACACCTGGGTAGCTGAGGTTGACTGGCAGTGGCTGCAACAGCGGGGTGATTGAGCTGATGCCTTTGCCTGATCACCCTGGTCACCGCCCACAAAGGGAGGCCAGGCTGTGGCTTAGGCCCACTCCCCAAAGGGAGCATTGAGCAGGGAGTAGGGCATCCCCTGAGGGCTCCCAGTATGTGATAGGGGCCTAGCTGGGCTCAGGGGCCCCCCTCCAGTGCACAAATTTTTGTGCACCTTGCCTCTAGTAAATAATAAAAAACATAAAGCACATATGTAAATACATATGAATGATGGAAGTTTTTTTAAAATAAATACTCAGAGGATGGCACTGTAACCACAAAATGATGTACTTCGAGTCCAACGTAACCCGAGGATGGTCTGCATTTTCTCAACAGACTGAAAAGTAATTAATGTGGGTTCTGATGGTGATTTAATGAAAACAAGGGTGGGAAGGCACACTTGAAAGAGTCAGGCATTGCAAGTTCCAAATCAGTGCATGCACATAGTTTTGAAGAAATCAGGTAAAAGTGACTTATTCATATTAGTAAAGAGATGTTTTAAAATCTAACATAGAGACCCTCACTATAAATTATGTTGGAAAATTGAAAGTATTGATAGCATCAGTGTAGTTAAGAAGAATATGCCTCTGCACTTGAATATAGACAAGCATCCTGCCCATTTCAATTTTGGATGAGCTAGTGAGCAAAGAAAATTAGTGAAAGGCTCACTTAGTGGCATTAGTGGAAAGAATTAGCACTGGAACATAGTAATATTTATGGGAATGTAATATTTCTCATATTTGAAGGCGATTCAGTGCCTTTCATATGAGCCGTTAAATACAGCTAAAAAGCAGTAAAATCTATATGGCCATCATTACCAAAATTCAGTTTCTACTTTAAATTATTCAGCATTAGAAGAGAACCATGCTAAATGGGTGATAAATTATGAAATGATTAGAGGCCCGGTGAATGAAATTCAAGCACCAGTGTCATCCCACAGCTTGACCTGCGCCCTCATGCAATCTGGGACCCCTTGGGAGTTATGGGACTGCCAGGTTATTGAAGGGACAGAACAGAACTGATAGCTGTGTCTCTAACTCCTCTCCCAGGAAAGCCACAGAATGTATCAGTTACTCAGCCTGCCATTATCTCAGCCAATGTGGAAGCGGGGGAAACTAGCCCAAGACCAAGAGTATGCTAGCCACCCCCCTGTCTTTGTCTAACCAGACCCTAGCTGCACCCTGCCTTTGCGTCACTAGCCCCCGGCCCTCACTCAACCAACCAGAATCGGCCAAATCAGTGGTCCCAGTGTGCCCCCACACCCGACCCCAAGCCCTATAAATTCGTTGTTCCCTTGGGACTTGGGGCTCTCTCTTGTATCCAGTAATGGAGGCATGGGGGGGACCAAGTCCCGGGCTTGAATAAAAGACTCTATGTGTTTGCATCGGACTCTGTTCCCTAGTGGTCTCTCTTGGGGGATCTTGAAATCTGGGCAAAGGATTTGGGGGCTCGTCCACGACCCCCAAGACTCACGAGGAACCCTGATCGGGAGAGTTTGACTGACCACGGTAAGTGTCTGTGTGTTGTCTATTCTATTTAGTGTGTTCTGTCCTGTGTGAGCTCACTTCTGAAATCTCTATTGCCCGTAAAGGCCTAGGTGGACGCACTGGGGGGCCACGGGGGAGGAGGAGGCGGGGGACGCACCGATCCTCCATCTGGAGGGGCCAAGAAACCCCTCAATCTGAGAGGAGTGGTGCATGGCCATTGTCTAATCTGTAGTTTTGCTTCCGCGGAGCCGGAAGTTTGTTTTGGTTTTGCTTCCCTAGAGTTGGAAGGCTGTATTTGTCTGTGTTTGTATTTTTTTTCTGTTTTCTGTGGACTTACTGGACGGACGTTATGGGACAGACTCAAACTACTCCTTTAAGCATTATGGTCACTTTAAAGTCATGGATTTGGCCAAACCTGCTTGCCAGCCTCAGGTGTGGTTTTGCAGAACTGCTGGGAACTTGGGACCTTGCAGCTTACTGAATTCAAATGATAAAAACACTTATGTCTTGCATTTTTGAAGTTTATTCTTAAAAATGTTACTGAATGAGAAATGCTGAATATTTGCCAAAAGTTTAAGGTTCGGATTGATTGGGAAAAAATGTGTGTTGTGGTAGCTAAATGCCTTTGCTGAATGAATGTTTGGTGAAAGTATGTGAATGTGGAGGGTTTGGGCCTGCCCTCTCCTCTCCTTTGTGTGGCTCCACGACTTAGGTCAGGTGGGTAACTGAGTAAGGATCTGTGAAAACAGGTCACCCCCTCCCTTGTCTGTCTCTCCTCACTGATCATCATGAGGTCGGGACAAAGTAAACCTGCTGTTCTCAATTACATGTTAAAAATTTTTTTTAAAGGGGTACAGTAGAGATTGTGGAATTGGATGAATGCCGAAATACTGAGGAAGCCTGAATGAACAGCTGTTTGTTTGTGTGGGACTAGCCAATTTGCTACCGAGAGGGGGGACTGGATGCAGTCTTAAGTCCTCTGGTAGGTTCTCACCAAAAGGTTGGTCGAGAATTCTGTTCTGGGACATGGGTGCCAGGAGTGCCCCCATGCCCGTCTGGGGAATTGGGCATTGTTTTGTTTATCTGCTCAGCTCCAGTCTGGGCTAGTCTACTGAGAGAGTGTGAATACGAATGTTTTGTCTATATTGGCTGCTCATTACTAGTCTGTGTGAAGTGAAAGTTACTTTGATTTATTTTGCATTTCTGTTAATTCAACTGGCTGAACATTTGGACTGGACCCGCGATGGGCTGCAAGAATCTCTAGCAGTTCTCACAGTCTTTTGCTCGCCATTACAGAAGGAATCAGCCCACTTAGTTAATATAAATTTCTGTCTATCAGTTGCTCTTACCTGGGTTGTAAATCCCTGTAATTCCAAGATTGCTTAGTTCTGAGATTGCTTATAAAAGAGTAAAAGAGCAAAAAATCTGTGAGGAAAAGCAGCCTGGGCTGAGATAAGTGGGGTTGGGGGGGGGGGGGGGTTGGCAGTTATGCTGCTGGCTGCAAACCTAACAGGTCTTATCAATGAACTTCAAGGTTACAAAAAATAACTGTAAGCACAGTCTTTCTCTGCCCTGGTTTGTTCTTTTAACCCCTCCAATGCTGAATCAAACCGATACCTGTTCTTAGTTTTATCACAAAATGTCTAGATAAATCTTAAGAGTAAAAGTACATTTAAAATACGTACATAAATTTTAATCTAAAATTGCTGAATGTTCACTTTTGGTAATCATTAAAGGATTAAGGTTTCTAAGAATAAAATAAAACAACTGAACTCCCGCTAGAAAAGCGGAGGGGGAACAAAGCTAGAATCCGCAGCCCCCCTGGTGATTTAGAACTGTTTGCCAGGCAGACTCAGCCCCTGAGAGTCAGGTCAAAGAAGGGGCGTGGGGGTGGGGCTGAATGCCTGAGCTGCCTGCAAGGCCAGGAAGCTCCTGGTGGAGAAGAAGTGGCGTGCGTGCGGATCAATGAGAGCCTACAGGAGCTGCAGCAGCTGCTGGCAGGCACTGAGGTGCAGGCTAAGCTGGAGAATGCTGAGGTGCTGGAGCTGAAGGTACAGTGCCTGCTGCGGGAGTGCTGCAGGGCAGAGCTTGCAGGTGCCAGCAGCTGCAGGCAGAAGCCAGCAAGCACTTCACTGCCAGCTACATCCAGTGAACCCCCTGCTTGAGTTCATACCACTGCAAAAGGGCAGTTGCTTCCTGGATTTGCTGGGGGAGGCTCTGGCTGGGTCCCTGGGAGACCCTAGGCGGAGCAGCTGGCTCACAGGAGGGACTGATATCCCCTTCTAGTGCACTCCCTGGAAGGAGGCCTGGTTGCTGCTCTGCCACGAAGGAAACTGGTAAAAAGGCAAAAAACAGGGCACTAAGCGTTAACAAAAAGGCACTCTCCCTGGACCTGGAAGCCATCAGGACTTTGAAATTCTCCAAGAGAGGAGGAGTCTGACTCAGAGACTGGCTGAAACCTCGTTGGGTTAGAAAAACCGGAGGCTGCATATTGAACTGATAGACTCCCTTTTTCTGGGCAGAGGTCCAAGCCCAGTTATATAGGGGTTAAACTACCTGTGTACAGCAAAAAAACTTTCTCCTGTGCCATAATACATTTTAAGAAAATTGAATGCATGATAGACCAGTATGCTGGGACAAGTAAAAGAGGGAAACTGAGCAGAAATCCTATCTTCCCTAAACCAATGACACTTGGAAGTAAATGCTTTGCATTTGCCTCCCTAAACAAAGGTTAAATCGTGTATGTCAATCTGATTAGTGTCATTTGTTGTCCACACACAGGGACAAATGAAGTTAGAAAATAAGCCTTATTTTGATTAGTTCTTTTATTCAGGAGGAGCCAACCCGGTCCATCCCTGCTACATGAATGATTAAATGTATGTTAAGGAATTTTAAAATTGCTCAAACCTCACTGCCTTGGGTCCAGTTCTGCGTGTGTAAGAAGGGACAGAGTAGTTTAGTTGCAGGCCAGAAGAAGCTGGCAAGGCCATCCAAACCACCCAGCCACTATTGGCCAGAGCCGCCTGAGGCAGACCTCCTCGGATTGGCAACAGCTGACTCTGACTAGGACAGACTGGGCTTTTTCCAACTGGGCCCCCATGAGCCGATGGTCAAAATGAATATCGGGGGCCAGACTGTGAACTTTATGATTGATATAGCGGCAGAGCACTTGGTAGTTACTCAGAAGGTAGCTCCCCTCTCAGGACAGGAAGTCACTATTATTGGAGCTACCGGTACGGTACCACAGCTGCAGACTGTTCTGCCGCCCCTGCCGATATCAGTTAGGTGGCCATCAGGTGGTTCATGAATTCCTATATTTACCAGTTGACCTGGTCCCTCTAATGGACAGAGACCTTTTAGCCAAAATGGAAGCAGAAACCACTTTTGCCCCGGATGGCTCAGCACAGCCTTGCCTAGGTGAAGAAACCTCTCCAATGATCCTGTCCTTAGCAGTGCAGAGAGAGAAAGAATGGAGACTTTATACCCCCCAGCCAAAAGCCCCCACATCTATTCTTGTCAGGCCCCCATCAGGGGACTTGGGCAGTGTTCCTATTATCTGCCAAAATTCCTAATACTGTAAAAGTACTTGTTCACTGAAAAGGTGTAAATGTGGATGTTTATTTGATGCTTATATGTCTACTTAGGTATAAATATTTGTAGATAAGTAGAACCCCCGGTTAATTTTCTGGCGTATTCTGGAGCAGCCTATTCAGTCTTGACAGAGCCAATGGGACCAGTAACATCTAAGAAGACAACAGTTCTAAGAGCCACGGGACAAACTGCCTTTTTCCTTGTACATCAAAGAGGACTGTGGACCTCAGAACGAACATGGTAACTCATTCGTTTCTAGTCATGCCAGAATGTCTGTACCCCTTACTTGGACGTGATCCCTTACAGAAGTTACAAGCCACCCATAAGCTTGTTCGAGATGCCCTGCCAGTGCCACCTCAGACTCTGTACATCCTTTCCAGCCTGGGGACTCGGTGTGGGTAAAGAAGTTCACGACCCCAGGACTCACCCCAACTTGAAAAGGACTATACCTGCAGAAAATTGTATAATAGACTCAGATGATGCCTGCATCTTCATAGACATGGCTTCAGAAAGACAAGGACAATTTTACCTTATATAGAAAGGTCAAAGAGTGGACTTTAGTCACCTCCATAAAATGTTTGTATAGCCGTTCCATATCTCATGTTTAGTAGCGGAGGATTTAGCTGCCTGAAGTGGCCATGGGGCCAATATTATGTTTCATTGTATTAATATGTTGTATTAACCTTCAATTCTCTTACAGATTTAAATATAGCTGTAGCTGTGGACCAGTGATGGTCTACAGTCCTTGGTAGTCTTTGGGAATAACTGGCAAGTGTCCAGTCTCCCACACTGAGGGACATTGTTATAGCTATGTGTTAGCTGTCCTGGAAGGGGACTATATAGGATGAACCCCAAAAGTAAAGGGTGTCTGGCTGCCAAGTGGGCAGATGCCCAACTGGGCAAAGAAGAATACCCATCAGGTTTTGGTCTCTATTGAGAAAAAGCTGACAGTTGGCAGCCTGTGTACTGTATTACAGGCCTGCCTGACCATGCCCATGTCAGGGATGGTACAAACCTCGGCTGTAGAGAGCTGGGAAAGCCCTATTTAGAATGGAAGGTCTGAGGCATAGTTATACATTTTTAAAAGACTGACAAGAAAAATCAGAAGCTCTTAGAGCAGATCAGTATGTTTTTCTCCTCATATAATTCCTCTGAAATCTGGCAATGCTTAATAAGTCATGGCAATACATTTCTTTGCATGAAATCAATAAGACCGGTTTTCAGTAGTGATTTAATTAACCGGAAACTTTGACTGGAGTATCATGTTTTAAAGAAACCTGTCTGAGCTCTGAAGACTTGAAGCCAATAAGAGTGCGACGGAGAAAGCCTGATATCCTGCTTGGGAGCCCTGAAGATGGCTGGCACTGGAGCATCAGGCCCATGCCCTACCATCAGTGGTGGTGGGTAAGAGTAGAAGGGGAGCAATAAGGATGCCTCTGTGTCCCTGCGGAACCCCCACACACTCTGGACTGCAACGAGTAGGAGGGCTACTGATATGGGCCTTAAAGCCTAGAGCAAGGGCTCAGGTGGAGTTGCTCCTGGTGAGGGATTCACCTAACGCAGCAGATACTGCGGGCAGGCCTGATGGCAGTTGGATGGCTTGGCTTCCTGGCCCTACGGGTCACATTAAGATTCAATCATGAAATTCCAGCAAGGATAATCAGTTACCATTCTTGTTGTGTTTATGCAAACATCAGGCCAAATTAAATACAGTAGATAAATTGGTCTTGATTTGGCTTTTTGATAGCCATAGAGGACTTTAAGAAGAAAAATCCTATTTCAATAGAAGTTGTTAAAGCTTCTTTCCCTTCCACCAAACCATTTGTTATAGTTTGTCTCTGCCAGGTCACAAGCCCAGCTCCTTCTGTGCCCAGGACAGCAGGGAGCCTGAGTGGAAGATGACCTCTAACCAGACACACCCGCTGCAGATCACCCTCAAGAAGACAGCGGACCTCGGAAGACCCCTTGCAACCCTCCTGATGCTGTTGGCTTTCGGCCCTTGCATTATTAACAGACTAGTCCAATTTGTCAAGAAGTATATAAAATTAATTCAGTTGATAGTTCAGTCCGTCTCATGATTGAGCCGGAAGTTCCAAGACAAGGGGGGAATGAAGGGACAGAACAGAACTGATAGCTGTGTCTCTAACTCCTCTCCCAGGAAAGCCACAGAATGTACCAGTTACTCAGCCTGCCCTTATTTCAGCCAATGTGGAAGCGGGGGAAACTAGCCCAAGACCAAGAGTATGCTAGCCACCCCCCTGTCTTTGTCTAACCAGACCCTAGCTGCACCCTGCCCTTGTGTCACTAACCTCCGGCCCTCACTCAACCAACCAGAATCGCCCAAAACAGTGGTCAGAGTGTGCCCCCACGCCCGACCCAAAGCCCTATAAATTCATTGTTCCCTTGAGACTCGGGGCTCTCTCTTGCATCCAGTAATGGAGGCATGGGGGGGGACCAAGTACCGGCCTTGAATAAAAGACTCTATGTGTTTGCATCGGACTCGGCTCCCTAGTGGTCTGTCTTGGGGGATCTTGAAATCTGGGCATAATAGTTAGGTCTGACATCTCCTGAGGGATGTAGCAGTGCACGAAATGGCAGGCAGCTGGACAGGAACCGAAGCTGGAGCCAGGTGCTCCGTTCCTGCTCATCCAAGCCCCACTCCACCTGCCACCACCAATTGGTAGCACTGTGGCATAGGCAGCGAAGGCTCCTGCTGCCACAGCTGCACTCTCCAGGTATGAGCCTGGCTTCTGCCTGAGCAAGGGTCCCACTCTGGGAGCTCCCTGGCCATCAGGGGGAAGATCCTGTGTTGAGCATCTGCCATCCCCTGGTCAGTGTGCATCATAGCAATGACTCATAAGGGTCCCTTAGGCTTTTGGCCCAATAAAACCTTACTATTCACAGATGACATCTTGCCACTATTAGAATACTAGTGGCCCTATTTAATTAATTAATTAATTAATTAATTAATTAATACTAAGGAAATACTAATTAATACTAAGGAATTAATGAGAAGAAATATTGTAATGCCGCTATTTGCCCTTTCTCTATAATAGAAGTGTCAACCAAATTCAGGATTGACCATGACAAATTGAAACACATGCATGCAATTGGCGCCAGCAAGAGCTGCATATGTTTCGCACATGGGCAGGTCAACCTGGAGTGACAGAGAGATAGCGAGAGGGTGTGAACTTGCTTAATTAGACCTGCTGTCTGAGTTAGCTAAATTTTTTCCAACCCAGTGAAGCAGCGCAACTTCTCTTTCAGGTAATTGTCCACAACACAGCAGTAAATTTCAACACAAAGCAGATTATTATTGTAGCTCACCCAGGGAGAACAAAGAGTAAACCATTTAACTGCAGCAGTGTTTGAATATATTCTTCACAGTGGGAAAACCTGAAGTCATTTACAAGTTCCATCATTTCTTCCTTATTTTCAGTCAGGTCAAGTTTCTAAGCTTTCTAAATCTCTGTTTTCTGGCTAATGAAGAGAAAATAGGATGACACCAAGTCTACCATCTACCTATTCCATGACTCTGTGAGGATCAAATGACACATGGGAAAATGCTTCACAGATATTTGGTTAGTGTAAAATATTCCCACCTGGCTGTAAACCAAGTCGTGTTCCAGGACTGAAGAAACTGCAAGGAGGTGAGTCGCTGGGGAGAGGAAGCCGGGCATTGCTACATGATGTCATTACCCAGATGGACACTTAGCATATTTGCCTTTTATAAATGTAGATTGCCAGTTCACATCATGTATACTGGCTGTGGGTCTGATGGTCACAAAGACATACAGTCAGTCACTCAGTCTTTTATATGTAGAGAGGCCCGGTGTACAAAAATCTGTGCACTCGAGGGGGAGGGTGGGTCCCTTCAGCCCGGCCTGTGCCCTCTCGCAGTCTGGTACCCCTTGGGAGATAACGACCTACTGGCTTAGGCCTCCTCCCAGGAGGCAGAGGGCAGGCCCAAACCCTAGGTGCAGCCCCTGGTCGGGCTCAGAGCAGGGCTGATTGGGGAGTTGGGCGCCTTCCCCTGTCACGAACAGAGAGGGCGGATAGGGAGTTTGTGACCCCGCCCCCTGTCACACACAGAGCCGCAGGGCAATCAGGGGGTTTGGGCGCTGCCCCCTGTCATGCTGATCCCGGTGCCAGGAGGCCTCGCGGCTCGGCTGATCCCGGTGCTGGGAGGCATATTACCCTTTTAGTATATAGGATAGAGGTCTGGTGCATGGGTGGGGGCCGGCTGGTTTGCCCTGATGGGTGTCCTGAATCAGGGTGGGGGTCCCCACTGGGGTGCCTGGCCTGCCTGGAAGAGGGGATGATGGCTGTTTGCAGCTGGTCAGACACCCTTCAGGGTGGGGGTCCCCACTGGGGCTCCTGGCCAGTCTGGATGAGGGGCTGAGGGCTCTTTTCAGGCTGGCAGGTGTCTGAAGCTCCCAATTGCTCCTTTTTTCCTTTCCTTTTTTATTCTGGGCCAGCTTTAGCTCTGAGGCTTGGCTCCAGCTCATAGGTCTCGGCTGCTGAAAGCAGGTATCTGGTTTGTTTTGGTTCTATAATCGAAACACTGTTTCAACTCTAGCTCTGAGATCCTGGCTGGCTGAAAGCAGGTTTCTGGGGTTTTGTTTAGCTTCTATATTTGTAACAATGTTTCAAACTGCAAGCTCAGAGACCGGCAGTGGCAGGCGGGGAACGTTGGAGTCCTCTGTCACTGAAGCAAGCAAGCCTCATGTTCGCTTCAACCCTCCTGGCTGCCGGCCGCCATCTTGGCTGGCAGTTAATTTGCATATCACCCTGATTAGCCAATGGGAAGGGTAATGGAGGTACGGCTAATTACCATGTTTCTCTTTTATTAGATAAGACTAGAGGCACAGTGCATGAAATTCATGCACGGGGGTGTCCCCTCAGTTTAGCCTGTACCCTCTCCTATCCGGAACCCCTTGGGGAATGTCAAGGATCACGCCTAAACTGGCAGTCTGATATCAATCTCACAATCTGGGACTGTTGGCTCATAACTGCTCACCTGTATCCTGCCTGATTGCCCCTAACTGCCCCACCCTGCCAGTCTGATCATTCCTAACCACCTCTGCCTGCTGGTCTGGTCAGGCCTAATTACCTCCCCTGCCAGCCTTGTCATCTCCAACTGCCCCCTCCACTGGCCTGGTCGCCCCTCACCGGCCACCCTGCTGGCCTGGTTGCCCCACGCAGCCTGCTGTTCAGTTTTTTTGTTGTCCCTCACCAGCCCTCCGGCTGGCCTTATCTCCCCACACAGACTGCTGTTCAGTCATTTGGCCATCCCTCACTGCTCCCCTTGTCTGCCTGGTCACCACACGCAGCTGCTGTTTGGTGGACAAGTGGTTTCGGTCATCACAGTCACTGGCTTTTTATATATATAGACTAAAGTCCAGGTGCACAAAAATTTGTGCACTCTGAGGGTTCCCACCACTCGTCCTATGCCCTCTTGCATCTGGGACCCCTCGGAGGAAGTCCACCTGCTGGCTTAGGCCCACTCCCTGGGCAATCAGGCTCAAGTTGGCAGTCAGACATCCCTCTGGCTGCTCAGCAGCCCTCGGGGGATGTCAACTTACCATCGGGGAGCAGATCTATGCTCCAGTTGGACATCCTTAGTGCTGCTGAGGAGGTGGGAGGGGCTCCTACCACCAGCGCGGTGCTGGCAGTCATTAGCCAGGCTTGTGGCTGAGCACAGCCCACCCTGTAGGAGTGCACTGATCACCAGGGGACAGCTCCTGCATTGAGGATCTGCCCCCTGGTGGTCAGTATGTGTCATAGTGACCACTCATTCCCAGTCATTCTGCTGTTAGGGTCAATTTGCATAGTAACCTTTTATTTTATAGGATAGAGGCCTGGTGCACAGGTGTGGGCCTACTGGTTTGCCCTGAAGGGTGTTGCAGATCAGGGTGGGGGTCCTGCTGGTTCCCCTGGCCATCTTGGGTCAGGGGCTGCTGGGTGTTTGCAGGCTCATCACACTCCCTTCAGGATGGGGGTGCCCACTGAAGTGCCTGGCCAGCCTGGATGAGAGGCTGATGGCTCTTTCATGCTGCTCAAGCCCCACCCCAGTGGAGACCCTAACTCCATGAAGGTTTGGCCAGCCTGTGTGAGGGCCTGAGGGCTGCTTTTAGGCTGGCCAAGACGGTGGCGATGGAAGCTCCCAGCCTCTCCTCTTTTTTTTTATATTCTGGGATTTATTTACCTAGTATAATTGAAAATTTGTAGCCTTGAGTGTAGCTCAGAGCCAGCCAGGGCGGGCGGGAGGCTTGGCTTCCTCCATTGCCAGGGGAAACCCAAGCCTTCTGCTCACTCCAGCTCCGAGGCCACCACCAGCTTAAAGCAGGAATCTGGGATTTATTTATCTTCTATAATTGAAAATTTGTTGCCTTGAGTGGAGCTCAGATCCGGCCATGGCAAGCAGGATGCGTGGCTTCCTCCATCACTGGGGCAACCAATCCTCCTGCTCACTCCAGATCCGTGGCTGCCACCTGCCTTATTGGTTGGGTTAATTTGCATATAGTCACTCTGATTGGCGGGTGGGCATGGCTTAGGTGTAGTGAAGGTACGGTCAATTTGCAAGTTTGTCCTTTACTAGTGTAGACTAGAAGCCTGGTGCTCAAAAATTTGTTCACTCGGGGAGGTTCGTCAGCCCAGCTTGTACCCTCTTGCAGTCTGGGACTCCCTCGGGGGTTGTCCACCTGCTGGCTTAGTATGTCCACCTCAGCTGGAAATCAGACATCCTTCTGGCCACCCGAGAACCCTCAGGAATGTCCACCTGCCAGCAGGGAGAATGTGTAAGCTGCAGTTGGACAACCTTAGCAGTGCTGAGAAGGCTGGAGAAGCTCCCAAAACCACCACTTCGCTGGCCCCCATCAGCCTGGCTTGTGACTGAGTAGAGCTCCCCCTGTGGGAGTGCACTGACAACCAGGGGGGCAGCTCCTGCATTGAACATCTTCTCCCTGGTGGTCAGTGTGTGTAATAGTGATCAGTCATTTCCAGTTGTTCTGCTGATAGAGTTAATTTGCCTATTACCCTTTTGTTATATAGGACAGAGGCCTGGTGCACCAGTAGGGGCTGGCTAGTTTGCCGTGAAGTCCCGGATCAGGGTGAGGATCCTGCTGGTATGCCTGGCCAGCCAGGGTGAGGGGCTGAGGGCTGTTTTTAGCCCCCTGGTGACCAAATCTCCCAGACTCTCCTTTTTTTAGTTTTTGGGGGATTTATTGTTTTTGAGAGGGTAGTTTATAATTGAAACTTTGTAGCCTTTATCGGAGCCCTGGCCCAGAGTGGTCAGGTGGGAAGCTTTGCTTTCCTCATCGCCAGGGGAAACCCAAGCCTCCTATTTGCTCCATGTCTGTGGCCACCGCCATCTTAGTTGGGTTCATTTGTATACTTCCTCCCGATTGGCTGGTGGGCGTGTCTTGTGGGTGTAGCAGAGTGATGGAATGATGGTTGATTTGCATCTTTCTGTTTTATTAGTGTAGACTCGAGGCCTGGTGCACAATATTTTTGCACTCTGAGGGGGTCGCTCAGCCTGGCCTGTCCTCTCTTTTGGTCTGGGACACCTCGAGGAATGTCCACTGCTGGCTTAGGCTCACTCCCCAGGGTACTGGGCCTAAACTAGCAGTCAGACATCCTTCTGGCAGCCTGGGGTGTCCACTTGCCAGTGTGGAGTAGGCCTAAGCCGCAGTCGGACATCCTTAGCGCTGCTGAGGAGGCAGGAGAGGCTCCAACCACCACCGCTGTGCTGGCAGCCATCAGCCAGGCTTGTGGCTGAGCAGCACTCCCCCTGTGGGAGCACAGTGACCACTGGGGGCAGTTCCTGCATTGAGCGTCTGCCCTTTGGTGGTCAGTATGTGTCATATTGACCAGTCATTCCCAGTTGTTCTGCTGTTAGGGTCAATTTGCATATTACCCTTTTAGTATATAGGATAGAGGCCTGGTGCATGGGTGGGTGCTGTCTGGTATGCCCTGAAGGTTGTCCCGGATCAAGATTGGGGCCCCGCTGGCATGCCTGGCCAGCCTGGGTGAGGGGCTGAAAGCCATTTTCAGGCTGGCCACACCCCACGGCTTCCCAAGCTCCCAGACTCTCCTTGAATGGAAACCAGCGCTGGCTGGAAGCAGATATTGGGGATTTATTTATCTTCTATAAGTGAAACTTTGTAGCCCTGAGCAGAGCCCATGACCAGCCAGGGAATACGGGAAGCTTGGCTTCATCCATCGCCTGGGGAAACCCAAGCCTCCTGCTTGCTCCAGCTCCGTGGCTGCTGTCATCTTTGTGACAGAGTGATGGTTAATTTGCATATTGTTTTTTTATTAGATAGGATATGTAGATATACCCAAGTGCACAACAAGAGCACAAGGCTTGTCCTCTGTCCAAAATGTTTTTGAAAGTACACCATGAAATGTTTTTAGATAAGTGAGGAAGTTGATTTTGAAATTGAATGTGCATTACTTGGCATATTATGGACTTCCGGGAGCAATGGAAAGTGTTTTCACCGAGATGCTAATAATTCAATACTTGCATAATGAAGGAATTATTAGTGCATATGTGAAAGTGCATGGTGAGTGAGTGTAGCAGGACGATTAAGAAGCTTTTAGTAATGTCGAACAGAGATTGTGAGAAAGACAGTGCAAAGTAGAGAAGGAGAAAAGTTGACAAATGCTTGTCAAGATATAGGAAGGCACTGATAAATATGTACGTGGACATCATGGAATTTGCTGGCACTATGTTCAGGGGTGGACAGGTTTCTCCCAATGATGGTAATTTAAGAAATTAATGAAGTTATAGAGCTAGGACAAGAAGTCAAAAGATAATACATTCCAGAATAACATTCTATAGCTCATTTAACCATGAGCTCATTGGAGTCTTAGAGGAAAAGTAAACATTTTCACTGAAAGAGGAAATAAAGTGGTGCTTTGAATAGTTGCTTTTTCCTTAAAACATTGATCTCCATTGTGATACCCTCACGTAAGTATTTGTCATTTACAGGACCGCTGTCATGTGTGAGAGAGAATTATGCAGGCGTTCCTTGCAAAGAGAAAACCCCTTCACGAGAAATTACCATTTGTCTCCAAGAAATGATGATGGCACTACTAGTTATAGGTAACCGGCAACAAAACATAAGGACACCTAATATATGCTAGGTACTGTTGTTGGTGAGGTGAAATTCATCTATCATAACACTAAATATTTACCATTGACCAAATAAGTAGCATGTAGTATATTCAGAGTCCTAATTTCCATTATTTCCAACAGCAGCCAGACCTTGTCACCTTTCTGTTCCTTGTGCACAGGACTCCAGTTGTTCTAAATCCCCAACATTTCCTGATGTTTTCCTCTTCAAACATTGGAACCTACTTAGGAATAAAGTATCTCATTTTAGTTGATTGGCACTTCCCTAATGACCCATCCTTTCATGAGCTTGTTAGCTGTTTGTGTATCTTCTTTGGAGAAATGTCTCTTGAAGCCTTCTGCCCATTGGCATTTTCCTATCTGTGTAGTCAAAGTGTGTCCCTGTTCTGTATCTTAGAAGGTGATTTCAAAATACTTCTGCTTTATTTCCTTCAGTTATTCCGGCAGAGGTGATCTAGGTTCCCGAGTCAGGAAGCATTATGGCCCACCATCTAGGGAGGATGCACACTGTGACCATGGCCTTTCAGGTTCTGGAGATGAGCACTCCTGTAGGAGACACAGGTGTTTAAAAGCCTTCTCTCTTTTTATCTAGTAGCACACTGCAGTTGTTAACTTGGACAAAATTAATACCGTGTTTTTTTAACGTAGTGATTGTGATGTCTGTGGCAGCAGTCCTGGTAGATATTATTCTGAATATCGAACTGGAGGCTCTTACAGAGGTTCCTATGAGAGCTAGGGTAAGTGTCCAGACAGACTGTGTGTAAGTGACAGGATTGGATTTAACAGGCCGCCTTGTGATTTACTCTAATTTTACTTCCATTTGCACAGGGAGGACTATATGCAGTATGGGCTTTGTTTTATCTGGGAGGTCTTGTTTTCTTTTGTTAGCAGCTCATTTGGAACAGTGCAATTCTTTCAGGGGTGAAGGATCACACTCATTTATTGTCTTTATTAAAGAAACAAAGTACAACTTTTTTTTTTCTTTTTTTTTTCTCACCTGAGGATATATATCATTGACCTCGGGAGAGTGGTACGGAGGGAGTGGGGCTGAGAGAGCTCTACATCAATGTGAGACAAATACTTTGTTTGGTTTCTTCATGTACAGTCCCCATCCAGGGACAGGAATGGACCCTGAAAACCAGGGTCATGCCCTTGACCTGGAATCAAACCCGATATCCTGGCACTGCAAAGGCTGGTGCTCGACACACTTAGGCACAACATCCAGGGGGTTCTTTTCACTTTTTGCTTTTGCAGAAGGAGAATTTGACAGTGTGAAGCATAGAAATAATACGAAGGTCAGGATTTCAGCCTGTTTCCAGAAAATGTGCCTTCACATATATTCATAACCAATTATTTCAGTTAAAACATTATTCTTCAGCTGTATTTTAGATAAATGTAAGCTCCCTTGCCTGCCTCATCATTACTGACATATTTTTAGCACAGGTGTATGTATAAAAGCATAGGTTTTCCAACTATTTAAGGCTTTACTAGGGTCATGTCATACTGACTTAAAATTATTCGTTAAGATGTGAAAGTATTGTTATCTGGTCACTGACTTTACAGGAAGCTCAGGTGGAGCACCACCAACATGAGGGCCCCTCTGACTTATGGTCGAAGGAGTCACTGGGATGACTATTACAGCCGCAGAGGAGACGGATATGATGGAGGGGGAATAACAATTACTACAACAGCCGATGGGACACCCCTCTAAGAGGACCTGAGCGTGGTGCTGGCAGTGATCATAGGATTCACCATCTACGCAGGAGAGAGTGAATCATACAGTGCAGTAACTAAACTATTGGGCTCCTCTGGAGGAGACATAGGGAAAGCCCTTGTGACAAAGGAAGTAGACACTGAAATAAAAAATAATGCTAAGGTATGGTTGCCATTTAATTTGTAAAAATATTGTCTTCTGTTATTTAAGAATGACTAAAAGTAAATGGTGGGATTACGGAAGAAGCAAGAATTATCAACCCTTTATGAAAGTTTTGGATAGAATGCAAAATTTGAATTATTAAAAGCTTTTTCATAAGTGTTAATTTAATTACAATATACTTAAATGTTTAATTGGAACACTTGTAGTGTTAAAATTTTCAGAAAAAGTTTCCCGCAAAAATGATTTTGTCTGTTTTTACTACAAACATACAAAGCAATGTGTTTGGATGGTGAATTATATTTATGGCCCTAAATTTCCCAGGGTGTCTAGGACCATACATACATAAAGTCTTTGAAGTGAACTGCATACAAAATGAAGCAGTGTGTTACTTCTTCAGGGCATGCTGCCCTATTTTCCAGTTAGGGAGGGTAAACAAATGAGGTATTCTCCTTGGAAAACGTAAATGGATAAAAGGATTGAAGAACCTCTGACAAGACCGCAAAACAAGGATTCCTCCAGCTCTGTGGCCCACACTTTGCCCCCTAAGATACTGATAAGGAGCAGGCCGATCCCACTGGCCCCAGGAGGAAGAGGAGACCTTGGGGAAATAGGAGATGGTGGTGAGCAGCAACAGGGCAATGTGGCGTGGCAGCACAGCAGCCTAGGCCTTGGCATGAGGAGGATTTGCAGACACCTGTGGAAAGGAGTATAGGAAGAACATGTCATGGCAGCCCCTGTTGAGGGGCAGGTGGCAAGGCCTGAAGGTGCTGTGGGCGGCCTAGAGGGAGAGTTCAGAGGAGGGGCTGAGGTAATCTGCTTTGACTCTGAGTGACAGTGGACATGCACACTCCCTCCTCCTGCCTAAGCCCCCCTGCCTGAGCTGGAATTGCACTGCCCTTGTTGTACTGGTAGTTCCTGTCTCAGGCACACACCCTGCGGCCCTGGTGTCACAGGCTGTTTCCCTCCCAGCATCCAGGTGTCCCTGTGAGAGAAAAGCAATGGCCCAGGAACCTGGCAGCACACCGGAGGAGACCCAGGAGGCCCCTCCTCACCCGTCCTGTCCGCTCACTGGGGGCCATCGTCCACTCATAGTTCTTCAGGGGGTTGAGCCACAGGTCCTTGCTGATGATCTGGTAGGGCAAACAGACCTGGGTTAGGAGAGCACAGGGACCCGAATAGAATCCCAAGCAGCAGGCGGACACAGGAAGCTGTATGCTGGCATGGGCAACGACATCCCACCTCAGCAATCCTGTCAGATGCCGCCACACTATGGTCAGAGAACCAGTAGAAGAAGCTGGGGCTCCTGTCCTGGTGCCTGTTGATGGAGGCTTCTCATTCACAATGCTGGGACCACTGAATGGGAGGGGCACGGGACCCTGTATCCTGCAAGGGAGGGGTCTGTGAAGCTGGGCACAGCACCTTCCAACCCTGCCCACCACCAGCTGCTATTTGTATTGGGCTTGGGAATGCCCTGGAGAGACCCAGCATGAAGCAATGCAGATTTCTGCCAGTGCTGGATCTTGGGTTGTTTTTAACATTTTTTTCTGATGCCAGCTGCTGCTTGTTTGATAGGTGTTAGAGAGTCAGAAGCCTGAGCCAGGCCAGGCCATGCATATGGAAAAGCTGCTACAAACAGCTTGGCTGGAGCTGCTAAATAGATGGGGTGGGGACTCAGGAAACCACTCAGGTGGAGGAAAAAGTGTGGGCCATATATATTTATTATTAAAAGTTATGCAAATGCCCCCTTGATATTAGCAAAGTTTTACATGTCTCCCATATGATGAGAGATTACTTGCATTGCCCTCTCTTCATTTTTGCATTGTCAGCTTTTATTCATTTTAAAGTGTGCCCAGGTGGTCAACAAGTGTGTACTAGCTTGGAAATAAAGTATTGAATCATTCGTTCAGAGTGATTTGTTATTTTACCTATAGTCTGTATTATTTTTATTACTTCTCCGGTTAAAATGCCAGAAGTAAAAATTCTCCATTTGAATTGCATTCTTTGCTTACAGTTTAAAATGATTTCATCTCTTCTACTATGAAATAGAATCATTACATAATCTATCATATGTTTACATCACTCAGCTATTTTTACTTAAATGGGTCTATGAATATAACATTTTAAAACGTAGCATTTTCATTATCATAAGTGCTTAAATTCGCTGATGTCCCAAAGTCAAATTGGCTGTGTAAACATAACTGATGGGATAGTAACTGATGCACATAAACAACTTCAGTAAGAAAATTTGGTATTATATTTGTAAACAAATCCCAATAAAATTTCTGTCACACAGGGGCCCTGATACAAAGTGACAGCCATAAGAGCCATTCACATATTCTGAGTCTAAAATATTCCCTCGAGATCTATGCACCTCTGCCACATTCCCAACATTCAAGATTTAGCTAATACCCCTTGGTTCCCTTGATTTTTTATGAATAAAAGGGTTTTCAAATGCCCCCACTGATTCCGCCTAATGTACCACCCTTATTTTCCTTCTCAACATTCTTGTGCATAATAGTACTTACTTTCTTTTCCTTGATTATCTGTTATCTTTACAACAAAACTCATTGCTGAATAAAATATGGCGTTTGTCGTAGTTAGAACCATTAGCACTCAGAAGGCACACGTGTAAATATCTGTTGAAAGAAGAAATTGAGGAATAACGTCTACACAAACTACATTTTGTTGTGCTTAGAAAGTAGCAAAAAGGGAATGACCATCAATTATTCTTCATAAGTCAAATAAATGGATCTTTGAACTCAACAAAAATTATGAGGCAAATCTAATTATTAGCTACTACAAAACCCTAAATATGATGGTAGAGTATAAAGGTCAATATGTAAAGAGCGCCTTCAACATACCAGAAACCAAAAGGACATTGAGCAAATTAAAAGGACAATGAGGAATCACCTCACTCCTGTCAGAATGGGTACCATCGACAAATGACAAGTGCTGGCAAGGTTGTGGAGGAAAGGGAACCCTAGCACACTGATGATGGGAAAGCAGACTGGTGCAGCCATAATGACAAACAAAATGGCATGTCCATAAAAAAATTGAAAACAGAACTCCCATATGACCCTGCCATCTCACTTCTAGGAATATGTTTTAGGAAACCTAAAAGACACATCAGAAAGAATATATGTTCCCCTATATTCATAGCAGCACAATTTACAATTGCTAAGATTTGGAAAGCACCTAAGTGCCTATCAACAGGTGAGTGGATAAGACAAACAAACTGCTGTACATTGACACAATGGAATACTACTCAGCAGAAAAAAAGGAAGAACTCTTTCATTTGCTAAGCATGGGTGGACCTATAGAGCATTATGCTCAGGGAATACGCCAGCCAGAATTACACAAGTATCGTGTGATCTCACTCTTATTTGGAATCTCATGAACAAAATACATTGATTTAAAAATCATGGAGGCGGAGACATGGAAGCATGGACAGGCTGTGGCAACTCACAGGGAAGGCAGGGGAGGGTGAGTGGGTGATGGCTGAGACATAACCAACCAAGGACCTTGTGTGAATGTATGCACAACCCACAGAAGCAGGCAATGGGGGCGGTCAGGGCCTGGGGAAGGGAGCTGGAGTGGCCTGGAAGGGTCGCTGGGGGGAAGGAAACAGACATATGTAATACTTTCAGCACCAAAGATTTTTTAAAAATAACTGCCATGAAAAAAAATGGAAAGAAAAAGGACATGTTATACATTTTCAGGGGACAGGGGCTGTGTACACATCAGGAGGACAGAGGCCTGATGTTAGCTCCTGATCCATAGGTTCTCAATACCTTTGACTTGGGTAGTCACTGACATTACAATTTTCTCAGACACCTACCCTTGTCAGCACAAAGACAGGTGACATTTTCAAGTTGCCATCACTGCTAAACCAGAAGCCATGGAAGTGGACCCAGATGTTAGCAACCCTGATCGTCATGGTTCACTGGCTTGTGGATAGCTGACATGAGCTAACCTCTAGGCCAAGCTCCATGAGATTCTCATTACCCTGAGACCTGTGGGGAGTAGATGGTTCCATGCTCTGTCAGAGGTCTTCTCAGGGCATCGAAGGTGGCTTCCATCCCCTCTAAGTTCCAAGGTGTTCCTACCAAGGTGGGGAAACCATTAAGGAGAGAGTGCTGTCAAAACCTCTCAAAATGGACTGGGGTCTGTGCGAAGGTGTATCCTTGCTTTCAAAGAAGAAAGGCTTTACCATGGGCCACACATCTTTTCCCAACATAAGCCTTTCTGGAGGACTTTAAAGGATCATGAATTGGATCAGAGGGGCCTGGGACCTGGTCATGAGCTGGGGAGGGAGGACAGGAGTTGGAGCAGAGCATGGTGCTCGGTATTCACTATCTAAGGCCGCAAGGGGTCAGCAAGGGCCTGTAGTTGGGAAAGGTACTTTCGTTGTTTTCCTTTGCTGTGTAGAGTCTCATTAGCTGCTTGCTGAGCCATTCCTAAGTGGGACACAAAGAATGTTGAGTGTTTATGTCAATGTTTATTGTGTCAGGATAATTACTTTTCTGGAAGTGCAAGTAAGCATCTCCCAACAGAGCGGGATCAAGAAGGGGTTGAGGGAGAATTACCAATCTCCAGCTCTGCCCGAGGTCCCTGAGCAGGGCAGGATTTGGATCGCACTAACCTCAGCCATCCTGTGATGTTCTTGTTACCTTTTTCCCACACAGCAATGGGGGATGTCCTAGGATTCCTCTGCCTTCAGCACTGTAACTCCTGCAATAGGAAAGTAAGGACACCCAAAGCGGGCTTGATTCCCTCGGCTCTGTCATTGGGCTCCGTCTGTCCTGACTCGGATGGGGCAAAGGCAGGTTTACAGCTGTGAGTATGGGAAACACAGAGTTTATGCCTGTATTATTGTTTATTAATCATGGTATTCTTTTCCACATGAACAACTGTTAAGCTACTTTTGCTCCACCCTGGATATATAAAATAGGTTCTCACATGGTTATTGATTACTGAGGCAGGAAAGTCCCAGGAGCTGCCCACTAAGCTACAGAGACAGGAAAGCTGGTGTTGCCACTCAATTTCACTACAAAGGCCTGAGATCCAGGGGAGATGATTATGTAAATTTCAGTCTGAGGGCAGGAGAAGGTGAGATGAGATGTCCCCATTCAATCCATGAGACACAGGAGGAGTCAGATCCTTCTTACCTGGCCTTTTGTTCTTCTCAGATCCTCAGTGGGTTGTTTGAGTTCAATCTCACGGGAGGGCAATGTGCCTGGTAAACTGAGTCAGCCAGTGACATGTTGGTCACAGCCAGGAACACCCTCACAGATACACCCAGAAATAATATGTAATCCCAGAACCCCGTAGCCCACTCAAGATAACCATTAAATTAATCTTCACCATGAACACCTATCCTAATCGCCCTGAGAATGAGGACCTTGCTAAGATATACTCTTTCAGTGCTAAAACCGGGAAAATTCTGGAAAAATGGCAAGAATCGGTCACAGTGCAGTTTTTCCAGTGCTTCTGCCAGGCTGATTGAGATGTCCAAACAGTTCTTGGCATTGTAGATACACAGCAGAAATACATATGTGCCAGGTAGAAACTCATCGACGTATCGCAGACCCCTTGAGGGTCCTTGCAAAGAGGGCACACACACACCCTGTATCTCTTCCCTTGTGGGGAAAAAGGAGCCATTTTGGAAAGAGGCCAGGTGATAGGGAGACAGGCATTGTGAGAACTGCCTCCAGATTAGGAGTCCATTGCTCTAAGGGAGAGGACATTCTCCGTAAAACAGAGTTGCATCTCCAGACCTTTACTGCTCAGCCTCCTTGGATATGGTGTCACAATGAGGTATGCCAAAAGACTGAGAGCACCTTACTCTACTCAGTTCCTCAGCAACACAGTCACCTTTTCTCAGTTGCTCTTCTTTCAGCAACGGGCCCAGAGAGGGACCACCCACTGAGGAGGGCCATCCTGCCAAGAGAGCCTGGGCACACAGAACTGAAGTGGGCAACAGTAGAAGAAAATCCATCTCTGGCACTCTGCTCTGCGGTAGAGATGAAAGCACTTAAAGTGGAGATGATCCTGAGAACTGTAAAATGGCCCCATGCATGCACGCCCTCTTCTCCCCATGACTGCAGTTGAAGAGGTGGAAAGAGTTGCATGTTCTGGGACTCTGACACACAGGTAAAGAGGAAACCGTCACTGTCCCAAAAGAATAAGCTAGAGAGACAGTTTGCGT
Organism: Myotis nattereri; assembly: GCF_964212035.1. Taxonomy (NCBI): domain Eukaryota; kingdom Metazoa; phylum Chordata; class Mammalia; order Chiroptera; family Vespertilionidae; genus Myotis; species Myotis nattereri. The sequence continues at coordinate 21,099,797 of NC_138094.1, read as the reverse complement.
GCCATGGTGAGAGAGGCTCCTGCAATGTTTCTCCAGCCCATTGTGAATGAAGGCTGTGGAAGCATCTTCAGAGCATGAAGGGAGTCTGTGAGCACAGGTCCAGTTTAATTCCCACTGTCCCATGAGCTGGCTCCACTGTGTAAAGAGTGTCACTCCTTGTATGTGAGCAACAGTAATGACCAACCTCGTCCTCCAACTGCAGCCCAGGCATGGTCAGCATGGCTTTGTTGCCAGACTTGGGGCCAGAGAAGTGCTCAGGGATTCCTGAGGGCCAGTGTGACCCCATAAATCAGGAGGTTAGGGGCCATGTCAGAGACATAAACGGTACCAGGACACATAAATGTAACACCCACTGCCATCACTGCTTCCAGCAAGCAGATGGTGACCTACTTTCCAGGTGTGCCAACCTGAGGGCAGACAAGGACACAGGACCCTGAAAGGACCAAGAACACAATCTGGTGAGCCAACCTGAGAGAATGGGGATAGTTTGAGTGTTTCTTCTTACTCAGGACACACTGAGACCTGGCGACTGGATCAAACCTTGGTTGCCCCTGTCTTTCCTCCTGGGGCATCAACATGTTTCTTGACTGAGGAATTGAGGACTTCCCTCATGTGACATAGGTAGGAAAGTGAGGACAGTGACTGAGGTGGTCTAGGAAAACATCCAATCGCTTGCTTACTCCAGAACCATGGACAAATCTGGACACTTTCATTCTTTCTCAGCCATTTCCTTGACACACTCAGTTGCAATGAGTCCTCATGCCCCCCTTGTCCCAATCTGCACAGTGTCTGAGGCTCAGGGCCCATTATTGCCACTTCCAGAAGTAGAAATATTGGGAAGTTGAAATGTTGGGATGCAGCAGACACAGGGACTACCCCTCTATGGCAGACACAGACTCAAGAGAATCTCCTGGTAAACAACAGAGAGGACTTCATACAGGTCAGGGGTAAAGCACAGCAAACTTCCTCCCCATATGAGGACAGTGGTGCCCCCTGATGGCCTAAGATGATTCAACCTGAGCTTCAGAGAAGGCAGCTGAGAGGTAGGTGGCAGACACTGCTCTGTCTGCTTCTCTTACTCTTTCAAGTCCAATCCAGCTCAGTACCGGGCCCCTCGATAACTCCTACATGCATCTGAGCCCAGTTACCTTTGTATCCCAGTTTTTTTCACATGGGCTGTCACCTGCCACAGGAGGTGGACTAGACCCTCCCCTTAGGACCATTTTACTTGTTTCTAAGTAGTTTTGGCAGAGGGTTAGTGCTCCTGAGGGAGTTCTTTGCGTCGCTTGAGGAGACATTAGACGTTGAGTAAAATCAATTGCAGGAGGGCAAGTGGGTGAAAAGAAAATGGGTTCAAGGGAAGACAGAATGACTTCCCACAACGTTGAAGGTCACAATACCCATGATGGAGAGAGCTCAGTAGGATTGATTGCCACTGAGAGGAAAACAGGAAGTGGGATCCTGAGTTTGAGATTCTGGGAGGTGACTTGGCAAGAAACCTAACCCCAGGTCCTCTCCTAAGAGTGTGGCAGGATCTCAAATGGGGCACACCATGTTCTTCACTGTACCCCCTTCATGATCCACTGGGAATCCTCACCTCTGAGCCATGAGACTTCTGGTGGCAAAATCTGCCTCATGCACAGAGAGATGGTTGGCGTGGAGTATTCTTCTGGAAAGAGTTGGATTTGGAGAACAGACAAGTCAGAACCGAGTGGTCCTTGCCAGATTGACATGGCACTGTACTCAGGTAATGACTGGAAGTCCTATGGATCAAGATGCTACCACAAAGCTAGGGCACAAAGTTTGTATTATTGTTCATACCACAGCACAGACATTCTGAAGAGCAAAGGGTGGTGACACCTTGGCTAAGGGAGGTCAGACATCTGTGATGGAGTAGAGCCGTGTAAATTGGATATGTTAGGCAGTGACAATATTCTATGTGATACCATGCATTCAGTGTCAGTGCCTAAACCTGTATGTGCTCCATTAAGTCAGTTTCCACAGTAATGTCTTTGTTGTGAGATAACACTGAAGTGGTACTAATCCCTGACCTGTTCTTAAATCCATCAGCTGGACCTGTGGACCAAGTAGACTGAGTCCTCATCTCCTGGGAAAAGTGTTGGAAGCCCTAGGCACATTCCAGTTATCCTCATCCTTCCTGCAGGAAGCAGACCTCTGACCTTCATGGAGATCCACCTTGTCCTCATTCATTGCTCCTTATTCTGTCAGGACCACAGGGACCCAGAGCCAGTGCTTCAGGAGTAACCACACTCATTTAACACCATCCTCTACCCGTGTGCCCACATGATAACATGTGACATATACATGCTAAGCATTGATGGCTGCCAGAGTTGGCAAAAGGACCACTTGCAAAAATAGATAATAACCAATAGAGCTAAAAAAAATATTTTTAAACACACTAATATTTATTCCCAAACACATACTTTCAGGTCAAAGATATACAATAATATCCTTTCAGAATGCCAATTAGGAAGAAAGATTAAACATCTGGATATAGTACATGATAAAGAGAGAGGCACCTGTCACAGAGGTTCTGTGACACATGAAAGGTCATGCCCTGTGGTGCTGAGTCTCTGACTGAATCTTATGGGAGAACAGTGCTGGGTACATTGGCCATAGTGACACCGAAAACACTTCTAATCCCTTCCATCAAAAATGACCCTTCTTCCACATCCGATAAAAATTAAACAGGTGTCCAATCGTGTTACTTGAGAAATGCAGGGACCATGTCTACCATCTGAGACTCCAAATTCCCAGGGAACAGTGTGCTTCTTATTCCAGCAAGGTTTCATTAGAGAGACCCTGGTCACCCAACAGCTTGTCCTGGTTCTCCTGGTAATAGTCCCTCTTATGAAATAGTGACTACCTTTTCAAAAGGAAAAGGTGGTCCACCTTTGAGGAGAAACACTAGAAGGGCCGATGGGGGCTCCCACAGTCCTACACACATCGAAATAACATGCAACCTATGGGCCTTGCTGTTACAGTCAGGGGCCACAAACAATTTCAGATGCAAAGGAAGAGGGTCAGCAGAGCCATTACTCTCTGGTTCGTACTGGTGTCCAGCAAAGGGACATTGCTCCCCCCCCACACACACACATGCACACAAACACAAACACACACACCCTACATGCAGGCTCACCCCTCTGACCAGCTTTACACAGAGTGGGGCTGGGACTCAGGATCTTCTCCGAGTCTTCATTAGCAAGAGACCCTTTCCCACTGAGCTGTGACACAACTCGAGGGGGTCCACGTGAGTCACTGTTGCAGCTTGGACGATTAAAGCATGATGGTAAACAAAGCAGTACTTGGGAAAATGTCACCAAGTGACTTAAATGGAGATAATTATAGCAAAGACTTAACTTCCAGGTAGGGTGATCATCCATGTCATTTCTAAGAGCTGACATCTGCAGGGCTGGAAGTCAGAGAGGACTTACAGCCTTTGGATCATGAGGTCACACACCAGGGCTTGTGGCAAATGGGCCCAGCTTCCTTTAACACTCCTGGACGTCTTGGCCTGATAGTTACGTGTACTTGTACTGTTTGATGCACTTTAACTGGGATTATCACTGGAAATGTGTTGCAGCATCACGGAAATCTTCGGGGACCCCTGAGGAATGGGGCCACCTCCCACAGATTCTGCAAGATCCAAGCAGCCATGGGCTGCTTTTAGAAGCATCCTTTAGATACCTGAGTGCAGAGGTGATTCTGAGAGGACACAGAACCTTTCCCTCAAAACCCAGCCTCAAACCTTCCTAGGTTCTGGGAAGTATTGGGAGCATAAAAAGACAGAAAATCAAATTGGAAGGAGGGGAGAAAGGAAGAGAAGGAAATAAATTTTTTTCCTTTATTCTCATTCCCACTTCATTTGTGGAGAACTGAATCCAGGTGGTCTGCACAGGTATGAGAGTGTTATGCCCAGAGCTCGGGGTCCCCAATAATCCACCACCAGGAAGCCTCCTCCGAATCAAAAGCAACGAGTCTTTATTGATCAATTCTAGAATTGGCTCCCAGCCTCTATCCGGCACAGCGGTGAGGCGAGAGAGAGTGTCCCAGGAGAACAAAGGTTATATAGGGCTAGCTATTTGGGGTGGGCTTTAGGGGTGGCGTGAGTTACAGAGATTGGTCAGGGTTTTACAGCATAAGGGTCAGGAAGTGACCATCATATTCTGAAGGTTGGAGCCGTCCTCCACTGTAGCCTTATTAGGACCGTCACTACATTTCTGGAGCTTCATTGGTCCACTCAGGTGGGTGGTTGGGAGAGTTAGGACAATACCAGCATTCTTGTGGTCACTCTCAGGGGGGGGGGGGGGTGGAGCGGCTTGGGCTGAGGGCCCAGCCTTGCAAGACAAGATAGAGGAGAGGGAGAAGAGTATGTCCCTGCTTCGTCCTTGAAGAGGGAAGAGGGTGCATTTCTGCTTAGTTCTGCTTAGTTCTTTCAAGTTCCGTTCTGTCCCTTCATTCCCCCCTTGTCTTGGAACTCACGGCTCAGTCATGAGACGGACTGCATTTCTACCTCTCCCTCTGTCGCTAGAGGCCAGTATTGAGCTTGTAAGACCATTAATTGAACTACCCCTATGCGTTCCTTGACAAATTGAACTCTCTTGTTAATAATGCAGGGGCCAAAAGTTAGCAACATTAGGAGGATTACAAGGGGCCCGGCGAGGGCAGAAATGAGAGTGGTTAACCATGGGGACCAATTAAACAGGGATTTATACCAGGACTGAGACCGCTCTTTTTCCAACTTCCGCTTCTGCAATCCTTCCCTTTTGAGGGCCATAGACTCTTTAACAACACCTGAGTGGTCAACATAAAAACAACATTCCTCTCCCAAAGCTGCACATAAGCCCCCCTGCTGCAGGAATAGCAAGTCTAGTCCTCTTCTGTTTTGGAGCACTACCTCAGATAAGGAGGTGAGAGAATCCTGTAAATGGGTAATAGATTTTTCAATTCTTTCTATGTCTAGGTCAATGGCTGCTCTTAGGGCTCCATAATTCTTGTCTTGTATGACAAGTGAGGATATTCCAGTCCCTGCTCCCGCTAGTCCCAATCCCAAGAGGGCGGCCATAGTTAAGGCTGTGATGGGCTCTCTTTTATTTCGGGGATTGGCAGCGCTGAATTTGTTAAGGAACCTCTTAACAAATTCATATACCTCTTTCTCTGAATGGTATATTAACTTGGGAATTAACTGCACGAGCACGCAAAAGCCCTCCTTCTGGGAATTAAGGACCAGGGAGTGGACACAAGGAGCGAGGCCACTGGAGCAGGCCCACCATGCATTCTTGGGAGGCAAAAGGTATACTGCCTCTTCAGGGATAGTCAGAGTTTCGTTGCAGAGATGCAACTGCTCAGGGGGTACGTTGCCTACGCAGGCCCCCTGCCCCATTACTGCCTGGAGGGTTAGCCTTGCAACAGTTTGCTGCCACCTGCAGGAGCTGACAATCGTGGCGGTTGTATAGTTACCCTTAACCGCGATACCCTCATAATACGGTGGCTCAACGTCTAGACAGAGCCAGCAAGATTTGGTCAGGTCAGGCCTGGAGGCGTTTAAAACATAATAAGCTCCTATAACCATGCTTATAAGTGGGTCTACTTCAGGCGGGGGGGTATGACTCAGAGTCAGGTTCTTCGTGGTAGGTGCGAGTAGGGTGTTAGGCAGTGATGCCGGGGCCCATGCTCCTTCAGTTGTAGATACCCGGGGAGTGGTCAGCTGAGGTTGAGGAGCTAGTACTTTGTTGGGCCCCATTCCCACAGGGGAATGATAGTGAAGGGGGGTATTTTGAACCCGGAGGGTGAACAACATCCCAGGGTCCGCCCTACGCAAAGCCCCCCTGCAAGAATAGATTCGGAATCCCCAAGTCTTTCCGGTGTCCCATCCTGTAGCCTTTCTACCCTCTTTTGTGAAGGAAATGCTCACGGGGTTGCAGTAGACACGGCCACTCTGGGGACACGGTGGAGCAGCCGGTCGCCCAACGGTGATTAGGTCACCCTTCTTGGGGGCCTTCCACCAGATGTGTCCGGTTGACACACATGACCAGGAAGCACAGAAGTAGTCTCCAGCACTTCCACAAGGGTCATTTCCCCGGGACTGAGCTTGTGAGTGTCCGGGGAAGACATAAAAATAGAGGGTTCTCCTTGGTTTTGAGTCCTCAAAAGCCTGGCGTATTGCCGCACCCAGGCAGTAATCGCTGGTGTCGAGTGGGTTGGGAAGGAGAGTTAGGAGGTCTACTCGCAGTTCAGGGAACCAGGTGTCTTTGGGATGGATTTGAGAAGTCTGATTAAGGATCACCCCTGAGTTAGTGTCTAGATCTGCCAGGCTATATTATAAGGAGTGTGAGGGCTCCCGGTGGCAGGAGTGTTCACGAGTAAAGTTACCAACATCAGGTAGGTCGAGTGCACCGCAGCTTGAGCTTGAGCGGGTTGCGCTGGTCTTGGTCGATGCTCCATTGTGTGATGAAGTCTTCCTGGATTGCAGAGGGGTCAGCTGGGCGAACGTGGGAGTGATGGACCCAAGTCGCGATGCCGTCTACCTTGAGAGCGGTGGGTGTAGTCAGCACGACGATGTAGGGGCCTTTCCAGCGTGGTTTGAGGATCTCCCGGCAGTGTCTTCTGATGAACACCCAGTCACCTGGCTTGTACTGATGAGGCGTCGGGGTGGGGCCAGCCTCGTAGATGGCGCGGAGGCGCGGCCAAATGTCCTCATGCACCCTCTGCAATTCTCTTAGGAAAGAAGATATCTCCTGATTTTCAAACTCAATAAGAAGTTCAGCTTTTAGATTAGGGATGATAGGAGGGGGCCTACCAAACATGATCTCGTAAGGGGTGAGTCCCAGGGTGTAAGGAGAGTTCCTCACCTGGTAAAGGGCATGTGGAAGGAGAGCCACCCAATCCCCGCCAGTCTCCATGGTTAATTTGGTAAGGGTCTCTTTTAGAGTTCTATTTATTCTTTCTACCTGCCCTGAACTCTGGGGCCTGTAAGCACAATGCAATTTCCAATCCGCCCCTATGACTTTGGCTACTGCCTGTGTTACCTGCGAAATAAAGGCTGGCCCGTTGTCGGAGCCTATCATAGCAGGAAAACCATACCTGGGTAAGATGTCTTCCAGCAGCTTCTTGGCCACCGTCTGGGCCGTCTCATGCTTAGTTGGGTATGCCTCTACCCAGCCAGAAAAGGTATCTATGAATACTAAAAGATATTTATAACTATACTTCCCTCGTTTGACTTCAGTGAAATCAACCTCCCAGTTTGCTCCTGGTTTGGTGCCTCTGAGCCTGGTTCCTTGTCCACCTGACCCAGCTCTTGCATTTGTGAGTTGGCAGGTCTTACAGGAGGTTATAATTTGATTGATTTTGGAGTCTTGTTGGTGGATCTTGATTTTGGCATGCTGAATTAAGTCCTTTAACTTCCAGGCTCCCAAGTGGGTGGACCGATGCATGCGTTCTAATACTGTGACCCCAAGCCAGTCCGGTAGTGTGAGTTTCCCATCTGAGGTGTACCACCATCCTTTCACTTCCTTAGCGAGGGGGAGTTTTCTGATCTGCTGCAGCTCTTCCTGAGAGTATTTAGGCTGATCTGGTAGAACTGGGTCCCCGGGGTCTGGTAGTTGTATGGCCATTGCAGGGACCGGGGTGAAGGCCGCTGCCTTGGCTGCCTGATCAGCTTTTTGGTTACCTTTTGCTACTGGGTCATCTGCCTTCTGGTGCCCTTGACAGTGGATAATGGCTAGCTTCGTGGGAAGCCATAGGGCCCCAAGCAGGTCGAGAATCTCCTGTTTGTTTTTCACTGTTCGTCCTTCTGCTGTCAACAGCCCTCTTTCCTGGTAAATCGCCCCGTGAACATGAGCCGCAGCAAATGCATAACGGCTGTCTGTGTAAATGTTGAGCCGCTTCCCCGCCCCCAGTGTCAGTGCCTTGGTGAGAGCAATGAGTTCTGCTCGCTGGGCTGATGTCCCAGGGGGCAGTGCTTCTGCCCACACAGTGTCTGTGTCGGTGACCACCGCTGCACCCACGTACCTGCATCCGTCCCGCACGAAGCTGCTTCCATCCGTGAACCAGGTGGCCTCTGCATCAGGGAGGGGCCGGTCAGTCAAGTCCTTCCGAAGTCCATGTACCTGCTCCAGGATCCCCGCACAGTCGTGCAGCGGGGCATCTAGGTCGGGGTCAGGCAGCAGGGTAGTGGGGTTGAGAGCCTCGCTGGGATGGAACCGCACTCTAGGAGGGTTGAGCAATAAGCTCTGATAGTGGGTCATGCGTGCATTGCTCATTCATCGGTCAGGAGGCTGTTTTAGGACTCCCTCAATGGCATGGGGGGTTGTTATCCAGATTTCCTGTCCCAGGGTCAATTTGTCGGCATCCTTGACTAAGAGCGCGGTTGCTGCAATGATTCTTAGGCACGGTGGCCAGCCGGCGGCTACGGGGTCCAGCTTTTTGGACAAATACGCTACTGGTCGGCTCCAGGGGCCTAAAGCCTGAGTTAAAACCCCTTTTGCTATTCCCTTGCGCTCATCTACAAAGAGGCGGAAGGGTTTTGTAATGTCTGGCAGGCCCAGGGCTGGAGCAGCCAAAAGAGCTCTCTTTATCTGATTAAAGGCAATTTCCTCTGTCTCAGTCCATTCAAAGGCCTTTCCCTCTTTGGTAGCTTCATATAGGGGCCTGGCGATCTCTGCAAAACTTGGGATCCAGAGGCGGCAATAGCCAGCTGATCCTAGGAATTCCCTTACTTCCCTCCGGGTGGTGGGAATAGGGATTTTCAGGACTGTCTCCTTCCTAGCGTCCAACAACCGCCGCTGTCCGCCCTCCAGTATGTACCCCAGGTAACTCACCCTTTCTTGGCATATCTGAGCTTTCTTCGCAGAGGCCCGGTACCCTAAGGTCCCTAGGGTGGTCAACAAGTCTTTGGTCCCCTGCTCACAGTCCTCGGCAGTGTCTGCAGCAACCAGGATGTCATCTACATACTGCAGGAGGGTGAGACTAGGGTGTTCTCTCCTGTACTCACCGAGATCCTCGTGCAGTGCCTCGTCAAAGATGGTGGGCGAATTCTTGAACCCTTGGGGTAACCGAGTCCAGGTTAATTGTCCACTGTAGCCGCCCTCTGGATCGTGCCATTCGAAGGCGAACAGGGGTTGGCTTTGAGGCGCGAGCGTCAGGCTGAAAAAAGCATCCTTCAAATCCAATACAGTGTACCACACTCTAGTGGGTGTTAAAGAGCTTAGGAGAGTGTACGGGTTAGGAACGGTTGGGTGTATATCCATAACTCTTTTATTTACTTCTCGGAGGTCCTGGACTGGTCGGTAGTCATTCGTGTGGGGCTTTCTGACTGCCAGGAGGGGGGTGTTCCAGGCAGATTGGCATGGAACCAGTATCCCTAGGCTTCGCAGTCTTCGGATATGAGGCTGAATCCCCTTCCGGGCCTCCTGGGGCATTGGATACTGTTTGACTCTTATCGGACTTTCCCCTGGTTTTAACTCTACCAGGGTTGGGGCCCTGTGAGCGGCCAGTCCTACTCCCCCCGTCTCTGCCCAGGCGGTGGGGAATTCTTGTAGCCATCTGTCCATATTGTTCTCTCCTGGGGGCGCCCCCTGGTGGAGGCGATATTCATCCTCCAGTCTCAGAGTCAGAACCTGGATGGGATGGCCTTTGCCATCAGTGACCTGGGGCCCCCCTTGTCTGAAAGTTATTTGGGCTCCGATCTTGGTCAGCAAGTCCCATCCTAATAGGGGGTAGGGGCACTCCGGTATTACCATGAAGGAATGGGATACCCGGCCCGTTCCTAGATCTACTGTTCTTCGGGTAGTCCATGAATACTGGCTTATGCCAGTTGCCCCTTGCACCCAGGACTTCTTGCTGGCTAGCTTCCCTTGAGGTGTGCGTAGGACCGAATGTTGTGCCCCAGTGTCGACAAGGAAGTTAATAGGCGTCCCCTCCAGTCTAAGAGTTACCCTGGGCTCGGGGAGGGGGTCCGAACCCCGACTCCCCTAATCACTCAGTCCTCCCAGCTCCAAGACCTCCACCTGATCTGTCTTGTTTCCTTTTTTACCGGCCTTCTTTGTTCATTCCCGGGCCCAGTGTCCTATCTCTTTGCAGTAAGCACACTGGTTTCGTTGCAGCTTCTTCTTCCCGCCCCGGGCGGTCCCTTTACCTCCCTCTTGGTCAGTGGCAAGCTGGTGAAGGTGGCGGGTCCGCTCCTCAGGGTTCTCCGTGGTGGTGGCCAGCAGAATCTTGGCCAGGTTTCGGGTCTGCTTGTCACTGGCAGCCACCACGGCATGAGCTTGCCTATCCTCAGGAGATTCTCGGTTGTTATACACCTTTTCAGCCACCTCCAACAAGTCCTGAAAACTCTTTTCCCCTAATCTATCTATCCTCTTCAGTTTCCTTCTAATGTCTGTGGCTGACTGGTTTATAAAGCTCATAACCACAGCCGCCTTATTTTCAGGAGCTTCTGGATCCATGGGGGTATAGGTGCAATATGCCTCCATGATCCGTTCTAGAAAGGCAGCTGGAGATTCATCCCTTTCCTGTTGTACGTTCCCTACCTTGGCCAAATTGGTAGACTTCCTAGCAGCCATACAAAGACCCCCCCCCCATCAAAGTCTGACGGTAGATTTTGAGCCTCTCCTTACCTTCAGCCGTGTTGAAGTCCCATTCAGGCCTGGTTAAAGGGAAAGAGACATCTATCTGGGCCTGGTTGGTAGTTGGATTCCCATCTACGCTGGGAACCACCTTCTTCTTTTCTGCATCCTGCAAGGCAAGTATGGGTGCCGGCTCCGGAGGGCGTGGAGCCGGGAAGGGCTTGAGCCAGGAGGAAGGGTCCTCCACGAGGTCCTGCCAAGTAATAATGTAAGGGAGTTGATTGGGATGACCCCCCTTTGGCCGAGCTACGACTTCTCTGACCCGGCGAATGGTGGGGAGGTCGAACGTCCCCTCCGGCGGCCACCCGGCATTGAGAGCCGGCCACTCACTGGAACAGAAAGTCCGCCATTGACCCTTCTTCACTTCTGCACTGAGGTTGTTAGCCCTTCCCTTAACCTCTTTAAAATGATCAACAATAATGCTTAAAGGAGTAGTTTGAGTCTGTCCCATAGCGTCCGTCCAGTGAGTCCACAAAATCAAACAAAAGAACACAGACACCAAACAAACAAAGACACCTAAGAACAGCCTTCCGACCCCGCAGAAGAAAAACTGAAAAAAAAAACACAAAAAAACAAAAAAAAAACAGATGGGGGCTTTTACACCCCGCCAGATGGAGGTGCAAGGGATCCGTTGCCTCCCTCTTCCTGAGACCCGCCAGTGCGTCCACTTAGATCTTTATCAGGCCAGATTGCAGAAGCAAGCTCGCATAAGACAGAACCGATAACACATAGACACTTACCGCGGACAGCAGACTCTGGGAGTTGGGTCCCTCATGGGTTTTTCTTGGGGATCCCGGACGCGCCCCCAAAATGTTATGCCCAGAGCTCGGGGTCCCCAATAATCCACCACCAGGGAGCCTCCTCCGATGCAAAAGCAACGAGTCTTTATTGATCAATTCTAGAATTGGTTCCCAGCCTCTATATGGCACAGCGGTGAGGCGAGAGAGAGTGTCCCAGGAGAACAAAGGTTATATAGGGCTAGCTATTTGGGGTGGGCTTTAGGGGTGGCGTGAGTTACAGAGATTGGTCAGGGTTTTACAGCATAAGGGTCAGGAAGTGACCATCATATTCTGAAGGTTGGTGCCGTCCTCCACTGTAGGCTTATTAGGACCGTCGCTACATTTCTGGAGCTTCATTGGTCCACTCAGGTGGGTGGTTGGGAGAGTTAGGACAATACCAGCATTCTTGTGGTCACTCTCGGGGGGGAGCGGCTTGGGCTGAGGGCCCAGCCTTGCAAGACAAGATAGAGGAGAGGGAGAAGAGTATGTCCCGGCTTCGTCCTTGAAGAGGGAGTAGGGTGCATTGCTGCTTAGTTCTGCTTAGTTCTTTCAAGTTCCGTTCTGTCCCTTCAAGAGGCTAAGGGATTTAAAGTGGGGATTTCCCAGAGGATTGTGGGAAACCTACCCAATAAGCACACGAGGGGCCTCCTTGTGGCTGTTACAATGAAAGGTTGAATGAGTGGTCATCTGGAAGCACAAAACACAAGTAAAGACAACCAGCCAGTAACGGAGAGTTTGCTTTGGGATTGTGTGTGAGAGAGAACACTATCTGAAGAAAACAACTGTGCTCTCAATGCTTTGTGAGAGGAGGAAGGACACAGAGAGGATGAATTTTCCTCAGAGCCATGTTGCATGAGCAACTGCTCGGGGTGGTGAAGCATCTTCAGAGCAAGGAGGGCGCCTGTGAGCCCAGGGCAGGTGTTGGTCTCATGTTCCCACAAACAAGCACCACTGTGGATTGTCGAGTGAGACTCCCTCCACGTTCTGCGTGGAGTAGGGTTCGGTATCTGAAAGAGGAGCCGCACAGCAAATGAGAGAAATAGATGCGAGATAATTTTGCAATATTGGGGACCAGGCGGCAAGTCCCGAAGGACTTCCTCCTTGGTCAGGCCGCTCCAATCTTTTATTGATCTGGAGTAGCCCTTAGGGTAAGGAGGTTTCAATGACACACAGATCAGCAGAAAATTTCCAGGAATAGACAAAGTATCTGATTAGCCCATCAATAGATTTCTGGGAGTATCTGATTAACAATAATCAAGAAGGATCTACATAAGTATCTAAGGAATTAAGGGAACTAAGGTGGGGATGCTTCAACTATTATTACCTAAATTAACTGAGTGGTTCCTAGATTAACTGGGTGGTGCACAGCCCTGACCTTTGCTAGGACTTTCAAGCCCTGACCTTTACTAGGACTTTCAAGGGCTACTAGCTTTTGGGGGGTCTCTGTCTAAACTCAGCTAGTGAAGACAATGAATGGACTCCGGCAGTGGGTAGTGCCATGGCTCATGTGAAGAACAACAGTACTAATCATCCCCATGATGTAATGGCAGCCCAGGCCTGGGCAGTGTAGCTCTTTTTCCACATTTTTATCATGAGAATAAATAAGGGATCAGTGATGGCCATTTTTGGATTTTATAAACCAGCAGTTTAGGGCCATGCCTGGTCATTCTTTTTACTAGGAGACATGTTCATAACAACTAAAATCATCGCTGTGTCTGGCACAGGTGGAGGAGACTGCCTGTCCCAGAGCCCTGGACACTGAGTGAGGCTGAGTCAGGGCAGACTGGGCCAAGGGCCCTGAAAACAGCAAAAGCACTCACTGGTGGGTGCAGTGCTGGGGACCTGGTGAGCCTGAAGAGGAGGCAAAGAATCAGGCCAAGGTGAACCCACGGTCCCTTCCATGGAGGCCTCACCTGGGCCCTGAGTGAGGCCGGTGAGCAGGAGCAGAGGCCAGGTCATGGTGGAGCTACACCAACAATGCTGCCTTCTGACACCCCAAGCCTGAGCCTGGCTCCACACACTTCTCTTATCTACTCCCCTGCCTCAGAGGAGGGAGGGGCCTCCATGCAAATCTGCTTCCTTCTCCTGCCTCAACACATTCCACTCCATACTGACCTGGAGTCTACATACACCTGCAACCCTGGAAAGAAGAGCTTTCCCAAGAATGAAGCTCTTGCCCTGGCTGGGTGGCTTAGTGGGTCACAGCATCATCCTGGTATGGCAAGGTTGGGTGTTTGATGCCTGGCCAGTGCACATACAGGAATTCATAATGAGTGCTTAGGAAATCAGAACAAAACTTCCACGTCCTTCTCTCTCCTCCCCTCTCTCCCTAAATTCAATCAGTAAATGCTTTCAAAACAGTCAAACTCTTTCATATACTCTAAGTAAGGTCAGACAGAGCCCAGGACAGCATGCAGTAATGGAGCCAGTCAAGGGATACCTACCTATTCTCTTCGGGGAGTCCTGGTGTATCCTGGATGAGCTATCCCAGGACTTCCCTTTGTGTGGTGTGGGCAAAGGTAAAGACAGCTTGACTGAGGCAGGTTCGGGCACTCCATTTCAATGGCAGAGCTGGGGTCTGCATATTGCCCTCCACTCCTTCTTATTCCCCTTAGTGAGGATGGCTCCTCTGCATGGCTCCATCCTCTGTCTTTGCAGTGGTTTTATTCTGAAGCAGAGCCCTTGAATGTATTAGCTCTTTTAAGAGATGATGTATCGGGCACAACAGTTTGGGGACCTCATGGGCTTGCAGGGAAGCAGCACTTCAAACTTCATCACAGGACAGCATAAAGCCCAGCAAGTACCTTCCCCATATCCAGACTCTTGTGCCCCTAGGGTCCTAAGACTATACATCCCCCTGGGGTGCCAAGACTGCATTCCTCAGGGAAGGAAGCTGAGGGGGAAGGGACAATTCCCAGATTACTTCCTTCCCATCTTCTGTCCCTTCCAGCTCAGCACCAGGTTCCTTGACCCCTTCTATTTCCCAGTGAGCCCATTGCCCTTTGTCCATCAACTTCCTCTGGACTGGAAGGTGTTGCCTGCCACACCAGGTGGCCCAGATGCTATTATCAGGGCTTATTAGTATGCCCCACCATAGACTAGGCACCATGGTGCTGCTTGTGAGGCAGCTCTTGGCTCAAGGCTGAGGACACATTACCTAAAAACACCGAATAGCAAGGTTGGATGAGAAACATGGTGCCAGGTGAAGACACACTGACTTCTCAAATTGTGAGGAGAAAAATATTGTACAAAGAAGCAAAGGCTCTGTGAGATTGAGAAGACCCAGAGGCTTAGAATAGCAGAAGTCAAGGTGAGAGATGCGCTGGTTCCTTGTGGAGTTTCAGGGAGAGTCTGTTTCCTGGCTCCTCCAGTTGCTAGGTTGCCAGCATTCCATGGCTGTAGCAACATGACTCCAATCTCTGCTCTGTGGTCCCATCTCCTGCTCATCTTCTGTCCCCAACTCTGCATGCACACATTCGTAATCCACTGTATTAGTCAGGGTTCTTCAGAGCAGCAGGAGGATATGAGGACTTGGCTGGTGTGATTCCAAAGACTGAGAAACCCCAAGATCTGCAAGCTGGGGGGCCCAGGAAAGCTGTTGGTCTAATTTGGCCTGAGACTAAGGACCTGAGAACCGGAGGTGCTGATGGTTTAAGATCCAGTGTGAGGACAGAGGCCTGTGAGATGGGATGTGATGTCCCAACCCTACAGTGATTCATGAATATAGGGGTGAGTTCCTCCTTTTGTTCTAGTCAGGTTCTCAGTGCATTGATGCTGTGCACATAGGGAGGGTGATATCCTTTTAGGGTCCACCACTTCAAATGCTAATCTTCTCTTGAAACTAGCTCAGAGACACACCCAGAAATCATGTTTAGGTTGGGCTGCTGTCCTGTCCTGTGGGCTGTGAAACCAAGGCATACAATTAACAATCCCAGTCCCCATCTCAAAGCCTTCATCCCATCTGCAAACTCCCTTTTGCCTTATTAGGTAACATTCCCAGATCCCAGGGATTAACACCAGGATATCTTTGTGGCCTCATTACCTAGGCTCTGGAACCAGCCTTCCAGTCCTGCACAGTGACAAACACACACACACACACACACACACACACACACACACACACACACACAATGGCTCTGAAAGGCTATTCTCAGGATGTTTTGCACAGTAGCACATGGAGGTGTTCCAGACACAGGAGCTACCCCAAACCAACTTTTAAACAGCGTTTAAATTGACCTGGCTGTCCTTTTCTTGAAATACTTTTAATATTAATGGAAACCTGAGAGTCTGATCCCACTGCTTAGTACTGCACACAAAGCAAGGGAGAGATTTAGAAATATCCATCAGTATAGCCATGCTCACAGTCTAGCTTCTGCAGCCCTCACTAGTGTCCCATTGAAATATGCCTTACCATAAACCAAAGAGGACATTTTCCTCCTACAATCAAAGACATTTTAAGACATCACTTATGAATTCCCACACTGGTTCCCATGTGGTTCTTTGTTTAAGGAATTCCTTCCCTCCCATCACGGGTAGGAAGAGGCTTTCTGTATGGAGCCTGGGTGACATCCCTTGGCACCTCTCAACTTTCTGCCCTTTCCTTCCTTGAAGTCTAAGGAGGCACCGGGCCCAGCCCCTACCTGGCATTACAGAATTGAAGGACAGGTGATCAGTATTTGACTCCACCTGAGAGAGGAGAGGCTCCCCCTGGTCCCTGTGAGGCTCTGCTCCAGGAGGGGCAAGGAGATTCCACAAGTGTGGACTGATGGCTACACTCTGAGTTTGGGAAAATAAGGAAGAGTGAAGAGCTGGGTACATAAGAATCTGGAAGCACAGCTCAGGTTTGTTCAGAAGTTCTGCACTAGACTCAACATTCATGACACCGGTGGGTGAATGAATTTCTTCATGCTTTTGTCTAGGCATGTTAGGTGAATGCAGTTAGGAGGAAGTTGCTCACCAGACAAATCCCCACACTATCTTTTGATAGGTGGGGCAAAGGAGTCAATTTGGAAATATTTCATGAAGATGGAAAGGACACTGTGCCAAGCGTGGTACAAGGGCAGCGGGTAGGGCCTTGGGAAAGGCAATTCTGTACAGAGCACAGGATTTGTCCCTCCAACTCTCCCCCAGCTCAGTCCTCATGAAATATTGACTGATTGCTGTGTCAAAGGAGAAAGAGAGCCTAAAGGAAGTTCTCATCTGTGGTGTCTCTTGAAGTACGCTTCTTTTTCAAGGGGCCACCAAACTGGAGTAGGTTCCTCATGTCCATGATGAGAGGTGAGGAGTTCAGAGAGAACTCCAGCCATGGAGACATAAATGTCCCTGGACACAGGGAAGCAGGAATTCAGTGAGCAGGGATCCTGGGAGCTCAGGCAGGTTTGCTCTCATTTTCCCCAGTTGCTTGAGGCACTGTGGTAAGTGCCACAGATGTGATATAAAACAATGACATCAGCCCCCTTCCAGGCTGGAGCTTAGAGATGGTCACAGAGGCTGGAGTGCTGAACCGGTAGCTAGAGGAATGGTCTGAGATCCCTGAAGGCTACAAACTGACAGGATCCATCAGAAGTTGAGAGGCAGTGCCCTTGCCTTATTGGGGCTAGGCCACCTCATTATAACCCGCACTCCTCCCCACCCAGTGTCACTGGCTCTTCTGGAGCTTCTGCTTCAGAGACCTGAATGCTGAGGGAGGTTGAGTCATGAAGAGAGAGTTCATGAACTTGAAAATGAAGACAAAGGCACAGGCAGATTGCAAGTCCAGGACCATGGCTCCAGTTGAGCCTCAATAAAACAACTGGTCACCCAAGAAACAAACTATGCCTGTGCAGTGATCAAGGGTGGTGAGGAGCACAGGAGCCCAGCCATGCTAGAGGCTCTCAGAGTGCCTCCTGAGCCCAGAGCTGGACAGGGCAGCCTACCCCTGGGGTTATTGGTCTCAGCAGGCTGTCCTGTGTTGGGGGTGGAGGTGGCAAGGTGTTCATGCCTATTCATTCAGAGGCCTTCTCTGAGCCTGGACTGTCTTCACTGTCCCCCCTTACTTCAGACCCCTAAAGGTGGGACCTCAAAGAGTGTCCTGCCTCCTTGGGTCCTGGCCAAGAGGGCGTGCCTGTTATGTATGTTTAAGTATAAATCCGGGAGTGCTCCCCATGGAGACAGGGCCCCTGAGCAGAGTTACTCAAGGGACAAGAGATGAGACCACAGGACCCCATAAGTGTGAACCAAGGTTTGTTCCAAAGTTCCACAACTGTCTAAACCAGCCATGGGCAAACTACGGCCCGCGGGCTGAATCTGGCCAGTTTGAAATGAATAAAACTAAAAAAAAAAAAAGACTGTACCCTTTTATGTAATGATGTTTACTTTGAATTTATATTAGTTCACACAAACACTCCATCCATGCTTTTGTTCAGGCCCTCCAGTCCAGTTTAAGAACCCACTGTGGCCCTCGAGTCAAAAGTTTTCCCACCCCTGGTCTAAACAAACATTCACAATACGTACGCATAAAGTACTCTCTCATCTATAGGTGCAATTGGAATCTCAATTAGGAGCAGTTAAGGATGCCCTGAGTCTCACCCCACACCCTATACCCCACACCCCACACCCACACCCCACTTGGAGGTTTGGCAGAGCCCAGAGACCTCTGCTCAGCACAAACCTTAGTGAGCCCTGGACTGAGATTGGGGACACTGGGGCACAAACAAAGTTTCCCTACTGTGTCCCTAATTGTGGCTGCAGCTGCCAAACAGGCAAACAGAGCTGCCACATCTACCCTTGCAGTGTCTCCCCTAGACCAGTGCTTGCAACATCTCCACTGGGACCACTTTCACCAACAGCAGCCCCTCCCCACCCCTGGAAACAAGGTATCCAGTCTTATAGTACCTGCTGTGCTGCACATAGCACAGGGCCAGGGCCTCCCTGTCCAGTATGGTAGCCAGCAGCCTCATGTGATGATTAAGCCCCTGAAATATATCCAGTGCACTTGAGGAGCTGAGTTTTTATTTTAATATAGCTATCAAGGTAACATATACTTTGGTTATTGTTTAGAACACCTTGGGTGTGTGAATGAATCTATTTTCTCAAATGTTAGGAAATGCAAATACAGACCCAGCATTCCTGATTTAAAAAGATACAATTTAGCACTCAATTCTTAGTGAGGTGGCCTGTGAGAGACATCAAACTAAGAAGACTTTGTGCAGAACATGAAGGTAAAATACCTCATTAATATTTTTGTGGCTGCTTGGTTCTTCTAGGCTGGGCGAATAGCCAAATTAACAGACAGAGATTAACAGGAGAACATCAGGGGTTAGTACATGTGCAAGAAGCTTTCACATAGAATTGATGTAGCCATAACATTACAAACACACTGAGGCAACATTGGGTATATGACATTTTAAAGTTTTTAAAGCAAGTTATTGATTTCAGAGAGGAAGGAGTGGGGACGAGAGGTAGCAACATCAACGATGAGAGATAATCATTGATCCTCTGCCCCCCACGGGCACCACCCAGCGGATGCAGCCTGAATTCATTTTCCTACCATGTGCCCTGACAGGAAAATGAATCCTGACTCCTGGCTCATAGGTCCATGCTCAACCACTGAGCCAGGCGAACTGGACTATATACTAAGTATTTTGAACAAAGGAGAAAGGGGGGAGATTATTTTTCAGAAGTGAGAATGGGCGATTTCCAGGTAGTTGAGGAAGAACAGAACACATCTGTCAGTAAAGTTAAGAAACCATGAGACACGGGTTATCTAGCCAACTGACACCAGTCTGAGCCCTCTTAGCCAATAGTTAAGAAATAAAGGAAACAAAGATTCTGCCACCCTAAAGCTGCCTTTGGGGATATTGATTTTCAGCTGTTTATTTAGAAGCCCAAAAGTCAGAGAGAACATTTGGGCAAACCCAACCCGCTCCTGCCCAAAAGATTCAGAGAGAGAGAGAAACCTTCTTCAGAACGTTGTTGCCTTTGCCTGATTGGAGTGAAACATGGTAAACAAGAGGGCTTCAGCAGATGTCTATTAGCTAGATTCCCCTCCTCCCCTGTGACACCATCAATCCCGAGTGTGGGAGAGGTTCCCAGACATTCTTGGTCCCAGGAGGCAGGGTTATAAATTCCTGTGGCTGCTGTGTCCAGTGCTGGAATTGGTGGCAGTTCAGCTCACCCAGCACACCTCCTGAGCCCACAGCTGGACAGGGCAGAGGCTGGGTCCAGGCTGGCTGGACCCAGGACCTGGAGAAGAGGAAGAAATGCAGAGGGGGATGACTCAGGTGAACCTGGAAGGGAGGGAGAGGCGGCAGTCCAGGTACCCACATGAACTGTCCTTGGGAAAGGTCACCTGTGTCCTGAGGAGAGAGAGGGGAGTAGAGCCCAGCCATGGGGGAGACCCCTCAGGGCTCTGCCCCCTGACACTCTGACACTTGAAAGGACACTCACCACTGACTCTCTCATCCCCTCCCCAACCAGGTTCAGGGGTGAGGAGGGAACTCCATGCAAATTGTTCCTGAGCTCTGAGGATTCTAAGTCCTTTTGTTCCAAGCTTGAGACTTAGCAACCAGGGGAGCAACCAGTGGACAACCTGTCCAAGTAGGACTGGACCAGGACTGGTGGGGCAGCCTACATCTCCTTCCTAAGAAGTTGCTTTGACGCTGGGCCAAGGCCATGGAGCTGTGAGAGCACCGCCTGTCAGTGAGCAGCTGGCCTTCAGCTGAGTGTTCCTCTCCACACACCCAACCTCTCCCCCAACAGTCACTCACATGGGGAGGGCTCTATCCTCTTCAAGTCCAGTCTCTGGGAGGCCGGAATCTGTGAGAAGGGATGCCGCCCAGGGATGAAGGTTCCTGCCTTTCCCTCTGGGCTCCTGGATAGCTATGCCAAAAGAATTTTCAAAAGGTGTGGTTCACAGAAATCGGGACACACACTGTGGCGAATGCACTCTGGCCACCCTGAATTCTCTCCAAGACCTTTCACATTGGCTATTCTTGCAGTGAGCTGGGAGTCCAGAGGCCATTGCAGGTGCCTGTAAGGATATCAGGAGCCTGTTGTACAGTGGGTGTCATGGAAGCAAAAGTCAGCCCCAAATTCCTTCTTGATTTGCCCTCCCTGCTTTGGACCCCTGTTTATTCTTCCTCGTCTTAGTGTCTTCACCTGAAAACAACAACTGACAGCATGAAAGTTCAAAATGTCCTGACAAGAGTCTGGCTACAACATCAAAAAGCTAAGTTTTCCTTAGTCAGTAAGGGCTGTATGTTTTATCCATGTCAAGCATGCTTAGTTTGAGATTGCAGCTTCTTTCCCCCTTAGGCTTACTGTACGTGATTGTAGAAAAAAGTATGTATCCCTTTCACCTCATCTCTATTTTTTCCTCTCACAGGACAGGCTAGCAGGGGTGGACAAACTTTTTGACTCGAGGGCCACAATGGGTTCTTAAACTGGACTGGAGGGCCGGAACGAAAGCATGGATGGAGTGTTTGTGTGAACTAATTCATGTTAACACTGCTGTTGGTGAAGGAGAGGAGGGGAGAGCAAGAGAACCCTCCACTCTTTGGGCTCCGCGGGGCGGATAGAACACCCGAATGGGCCGGATCCAGCCCCCGGGCTGCAGTGTGCCCACCGCTGGCTAGACTCAGCCTCTCTCAGCTGTGCAGTAGTGTGTGTGCGCACAGACACTCACACACACTCACACACACACACCCACACACACACACACACACACACTGCAGCTCCTTCAAAAGCATCCAGCATCCCTCTCTTCCATCACTGAAGGGTTTTTAAGTCACAAGGGTGATCATTATCATGCAGTGCTGGTTGACTGACACATTTAATGTTTCTAAAATTAAAATAGCTCTTCATCACTAGTCCAGGAGAGGCAATTGTGATAGAGAACCTTGTAAAAAATACAGGAAGATATTTTACAATAACTAGCATTATCATTTTTAGTGGACATGTGGACTGCTTTAAGATATTCATAAATATGAATTGCTGATTTCCCAAGAGAGTGGCGTCCAGGAACTTTAGTCCCTTTTCCTTATGCAGGCTTACTGTCGCCTAGGAACATGGCGAACATTATGAGGCAATGGGTGAAGCAATGGAATGAATGAATGTTATATTCACATTTAATTTTACAAGAATAGGGTTGCAATATGTAATCACTCAGGTGGCGAGCATTTTACTTTTCATATAACAGACCTCGTCTTTTTAGTGCATCAAGCTCTGCAATGCTGACAAGCAACCAGATCATCATGAACATAAGGGTGGGCAAAATTCAAACAGATTCCCTTTGAATTTCACCTTCCAGGGATGCATCCATTGCCCTCTGTGTCACTCTATCACCCTCCCCTGTGCCCCAGTGTCTCTTGCATTCTCAAATTGGCCAAGCACTTTACTCTCTCAGAAATTGTGCTGTCTGTCCTCATGCCCTCAACAGGATCCTTCCAAGCCCCTGATGGCCCCTCCTTATACAACCCTCAGGCAGGAGTCTCCTGCCTCTGTAACTTTCCATACCAGCCCCTTTGTTCTCTTGACAGAATTAGTTACAAAGAGCCATTTGTAGATAATGGTCTTGTTGGGTTTTGCTGTGTGTGTGTGTGTGTTTGTGTTTTCTGTTTTCATTGTAAACTCTGTGAGGAGAGACTGTGTGTAGCTCTGAGCATGGCATTAGCAGCCACTCCAGGACAAATAGTTGCCAAATCCATCTAGGAGAGAGGGGGGAGGGCTATGCTGAATCTCCAGTTCCCAGGTGAGTTGTTTCTGTTTCTGTTTTTTATCTGCTCTGCTCTAGGTGACAATCCCAAATCCACTGGGGCTGAAAGCAGTCGCCTCATTTGTCCTCATTCCTCCATCTATGTAGCTGGAAACCTTAACCTCTGCTAGTTCATAGGCATGGGGAACGACTGGAGGAATGGCAGGGTAGGGACACACAGGAAGCCAGCCTCACCACCCTGCTGTTACGCTCTGCCCACACGACCTCCCCACAGCCTATGGTGAAGAGATGCAGGGTCACCTGCAGGACAGGGACACAGTGTCCGCTCCCCAATCTCCCTCTCAGATAAGGTCTTACAATTTGCAGAGTCTGAATATTCCCCATGTCTGAGTGAGAAAGAGAAAGGCAGCACAATGTGTCTGAGGCTGCCTGTCACTACTTGAGCCAAGTTAAGCAGAGACAGGGTTGAACCACACAATGAGTGTTTATCCAAGGATGCGGTCAGTATGGGGAGAGCTGTCGCTCACACTGGAAATTCGGCTCTCAGCCTCTTGGGGAGAAGATAGCTACCTGTAGCTGCCAGCTGCAAGTGTCACTTGCAAAGGGGAGGGGAGGGCCTACTATCTGCCCTTCAGGAGCTCAAAGGCTGACCACAAGGTGGCTAATCTTCCAAGACTTTAGGAACAGCTCAACCCTTCCTGGGATGAGATTGGAATGGTCAGGCTTCCTGAGAAAGACCCCAGGAGGGTGTCATGGTGCAGGCACAGCTGCCAAATCAAAGCCTGTCCTGTGCCTGGTCTCTTCGCAAAATGCAGTTCTTTTCTGAGTAATGGGCCATGGAGGCAGCCTATGTTTTCAGTAGAGCCTGTTTCATCCTCCAGTGTCCTGGGGCCTCGTATTTATAGTTTGTAAGTAATGATTAAACAACTGCGGCTCTATTCTTATTAGAGAAGCCCTTCCCCACTATGAGAAGCTGATTTCCAAAGACCCCCAGGAGATGCCTCAGGCCAGCCTGGATGACAAGGCTCTGCCTCAGCTTTACTCTTCCCCTCTCCCTCTCTCCTCACAAGCCTGGCTTTTGTCTCCTAAAGAGACTATGGAAAAGCAGGCAGCAAAACCTGCCAGACTGAGCATGCCAGGCCCCCTGTGTGCCCTGGAGGCGCCACCTGAGAGGAGAGCCCTGGGTTAAGGTTCAGCTAAGGGGCAGCTCTGCCAGTGCCTGAGCACCAGGCTGTGGCTGGTGCCTCCCCACCTCTCCTCAGCTTTGTTGGCCTGCTCCTCCTCAGGAGCCCCCTGCCCACTCTTCTGCTTTCAGGCCCAGGTGTGACTTTGCCAAAGGGATTTGTTGGTGAGAGGTGAACCCCTTCCTGAGCAGGGAGGAAGGCAGGGAGAGTGCCATCACCTGAAGGCTTAGGGGAGGTGAGCAGAGCAAAGGCTGGATTCGGGGCTTGTCAAAGAGCTCTGATGACCCAAACCCCAGGGGTAGACTGAGGAGGGCACCTGTGGAGAGAGACAATGTAATTGCATCTGGCCAGCTCTCCTCTGCCCCGGGGGTTACTAAAATGTCCCCATCCAGACAGTAGGGACAGTGGGCTAGCCCAGGGCAGGGCGCTCTTTTCTAGACAGAGGGCTGCGGTGGGGTGGGAGTGGGGCGCCAAGCCTGGCCCAGGGAACAAGGTAGGTAAGTGGCAGCCACAACCACTGAGGGAAAGGGGTCCCCAGAAACACAGACCAGGGGTGGCAAGTGGGAGGTTAGCTGGGGGTCGCGGCCTCCTGTTTCTCCCTCCACTTCCACGGCCGCCCCCACCCTCATGCCTGGAAGCACAGGGTTCCCCTGACAGTCCCAAACCCTCTGCCACCCCTTGCAGCCTGGTGGGTGTGGCACAGGCGCCCCTGTCCCCACTTTCTCTGGGCCTGTTAAAACACGTCCCCCCATTCTGTCCCCTGATCTTGGTTTGTTCCTGGTCGCCTGATCTTGAGAGATTTTGCCCCCAAAGGAACAAGGGCACAGTCCCAGAAAGCTTGCCAGGCGACGCCCCCCACCTCTTACTTCCAGCCAGCCTCCCTGCTGTGCAGGAGTCCACCTGGTGAGGAGCACTGCCTGTGGAAAAGGTAAGCGCACACTCTGGGTTCTTGCTGTCTCCAGGGATGAACTTGCTGTCTCTGGGGGTGAACTTGCTCTAGTCACTGGTAACCCGCAGCCACTCCGCGCCGGCTTTTCCATCTGAAAATGAGTTCCCACCTTGTTGTAGTGAAGGCCTGAGGTCCAAACCTGGCTCACTGGCATTAGGCCTTCCGCTTGCTGTGCCAGAGTGGCAGCTCGCAGAGGAGACTGACACGGAACAATACATGGAATTCTGGCGTCGGCCTTTATTGGGTGACCTCAGCAGGCCGAGTTTGCAGTTGACCAAGGGGACCCCCACAGCCCCCGGCGCCAACTCCCCCGGGATCTGGGTCCTCAAGTCTGTGGGCTCTCAGGCCAGCCCAGCCTTGCTAAGCGCGTGGAGGGCAGAGAGGGGGCAGAAAAGTGGCTGCTGGACAGTGGGCAGTGTACGGGAGGGAGAGGTCGCTTTCCGCAGAGCACCAGGGCCGTCACTCATCATTGTCCTCTGGTTCAGCTGGTGAGAAAGCGGTGGTCAGGCTGGGACATAAGAGGTGACTTCCACTGAGAGCTGCAGAGCCCTCTCCTGGTGTGAGTGTGCGGGTGCCTGAGTGTGCGTGAGTGTGAGTGTGTGAATTCTCACCTGATGATATGTTCCTGGGTTCCTTTTCATTTCTATTGCTGATTAAGGTATTACATATGTGTTCTTATCCCCCACTACCCCCACACCCCCACCCACACCCCGCAAGCATGCCCTCACGCTCACCCCCTGGTGTCTGCGTCCATTGGCTAGGCTTATAGGCATGCATACAAGTCCTTTGGTTGATCTCTCCCCCTTAGCCCCACCCTCCCCTACCTTCCCTCTGAGGGTGATGGTCTGATCCATGCTTCTCTGTCTCTGGATCTGTTTTTGTTCATTGGTTTATGTTGTTCATTATAATCCACAGATGAGTGAGGTCATGTGATATTTCTCTTTCTCGGACTGACTGACTGACTAGCTTTGCTTAGCATAATGCTGTCCAGCTCCATCCATGCTGTTGCACATGGTCAGTGCCCCTTCCTTTTTTGTGGCAGCATACTATGCCAGTGTGTAGATGTACCACGGCTTTTTAACCCACTCATCTGCTGACCAGCACTTAGGCTGTTTCCAAATCTTAGCTATTGTAAATTGTGCTGCAGTGAACATAGAGGTACATGCATCCTTTCAGATTGGTAATTCTAGGTTCCTGGGATATATTCCTAGAAGTGGGATCACTGGGTCAAATGGGAGTTCCGTTTTTAGTTTTTTGAGGAAACTCCATACTCTGCTCCATAGTGGCTGCACCAGTCTGCATTCACACCAGCAGTGAAGGAGGGTTCCTTTTTCTCGCCATCCTCACCAGCACTCGCCCTTTGTTGATTTGTTGGTGATAGCCATTCTGACAGCTGTGAAGTAGTACCTCCTTGTCCTTTTGATTTGCATCTCTTGGGTGATCAGTGACTCTGAGCATGTTTTCATGTGTCTCTTGGCCTTCCTTTTGTCCTCTCTGGAAAAGTATCTATTTAGGTCCGTTGCCCATTTTTGTGATTGGGTTGTTTATCTTCCTTTTGTTAAGTTGTATGTGTTCCCTGTAAATGTTGTAGATGAAACCCTTATCAGAGAGAACATTGGCAAATATGTTCTCCCATGCAGTGGGCTTTGTTGTTGTCTTGTTGATGGTTTCTTTTGCTATGAAGAAGCCTTTTATTTTGATGTCGTCCCATTTGTTTGCTTTAACTTTATTTTCCATTGCCCCAGGAGCTGCGTTGGTGAAGAGATTGCTTCAGCATATATCTGAGACTCTGCTGCCTATGGATTCCTCTATATATTTTTCTGGTTTCCAGCTTTCTGTTTAAGTCATTATCCATTTTGACCTTATTATTGTGCATGGTGTAAGTTGGTGGCCTAGTTTCATTTTCTGCATGTGTCTGACCAAATTTCCCAGCACCATTTATTGAAGAGACTGTCTTAACTCCATTGTATGTTTTGGCCTCCTTTGTCAAATATTAATTGAGCTTATTGGTTTGGATTGGTTTCTGGGTTCTCTGTTTTATTGCATTGGCCTATATGTCTATGCTTGTGCCAGTGTCAGGCAGTTTTGAGAACAGTGGCTTTGTAAAACAGCTTGATATCTGGTACTGAGATCCCTCCTACTTTGTTCTTCTTTCTCAGGATCGCTGCAGCTCTTTGGGGTTTGTTTGTTTTTTAAATATATTTTATTGATTTTTTACAGAGAGTAAAGGAGAGGGATAGAGAGTTAGAAACATCAATGAGAGAGAAACATAGATCAGCCTCCTCCTGCACACCCCCTACTTGATATGTGCCCCCAACCAAGGTACATGCCCTTGATCGGAATCGAACCAGGCACCTTTCAGTCCGGAGGCCGACGCTCTATCCACTGAGCCAATCCTGTTTGGGCTCAGGGTCTTTTTTTTCATTACAGATGGATTTTTGGAGAGTTCATTCTAGGTCTGTGAAATATGATGTTGATGTTTTAATGCGGAGTGCATTGAACGTATAGATTGCTTTGGGTAGTATAGCCATTTTAATGAGGTTGTTTCTACCAATCCATGAACAAGGTATGTCCTTCCATCTGTTTATGTCTTCCTCTATCTCTTTTTTCAACATCTTCTAGTTTTCTGAGTGTAGGTCTTTTACGTCCTTAGCTAAACTTATTCCTAGGTGTCTTATTTTTTTTGGTGGGATGATACATAGGATTCTTTTTTCAATCTCCTTTTCTGTAAGTTCACTATTTATTGTGTAAAAATGCCATATATTTCTTGGCGTTAATTTTGTAGTCTGCTACATTGCCAAATTCATTTACTAAGTTTATTAAATTTTTGAAGGAGTGTTTGTGGTTTTCTATGTACAGTATCATGTCATCTGCAAATAATGACAATTTACTTCTTCTTTTCCAATTTGGGAACCATTTCTTTCTTTTTCTTGTGTGATCGCACTTACTAGGACTTCCAGTACTGTGTTGAACAGGCGTGATGAAAGTGGGCGTCCCTGTCTTGTTCCTGTCCTAGAGGGAAATGGTTTTTGTTTTGCACTTTGAGTATGTTGTTGGCTGTATGTTTGTCATATAAGGCTTTTATTATGTGGAAGGATGATTCTGCTATTCCTACTTTGCTGAGTGTTTTTATCAGAAAAGGCTGTTGCACCTGGTCACATGCCTTTTCTGCACCAATTGATATGATTGTGTGGTTTTTCTCCCTCAAATAGTTTATGTGATGTTTCACGTTCATTGATTTGCAGATTTTGTACCATCCTTGCATCCCTGGAATAAATCCCATTTGGTCATGGTATATGATCTTTCTAATGCAATGCTGAATCCAGTTTGCTGAATTTAGTTGAGGATTGCAGCATTATTGTTCATCTGGAATATTGGCCTGTAAGTCACTTTCTTTGTAGTGCCTTTTTCTGGCTTTGCGATTATGGTAATGCTGGCTTCTTAAAAAGAGCTTGGAAGTATGCCGTCCTCTTGAAATATTTGAAATAGTGTGAGAAAGTTTGGTTTTACTTCTTCTTTGAATGTTTGGTAAAACTCCCCTGTGAAGCCATCTGGTCCAGAGCTTTGGTTTTTTGGAAGCTTTTTGGTTACTGTGTCAATTTTATCAGTATTTATCGGTCTGTTCAGGATTTTTGCTTCTTCCTGATTGAGTTTTGAAAGCTTGTCTTTTTGTAGGAATGTGTCCATTTTATTGAGCTTGTCCAGTTTGTTGTAGTAGAGTTGTTCATTGTAATTTTTTACAATACTTTGTATATCTGTGGGGTCGTTTGTTACTTCAGGTTTCTCATTTCTGTTTTTGTTCATTTGGGTGCTCTCTCTTAGTTTCTTTCTGAGCCTGACTAGAGGTTCATCAATGTTGTTTATTCTTTCCAAGAAACAGCTCTTGGTTTCATTGATCTTTTGTATTATTTTTTTTTCATCCCTACGTCATTTATATCTGTTCTGACCTTACCTTTATTATCTCTTTCTTTTTGTGTACTGTGGGCTTTTTTCTCTAATGGAGAGGCACTGTGAAGCCCAGGACAAAACAGCTTTTATTTACTTGAATACACATTTGTCCTTTAGTAAAACAAACAGGCATATCAATGGTAAAGTTTGGTAAACAATAGAAGAATTTTCATGTTAGGAGGTTGCCGTCAGCCATTTTTCCCACAACAGGATAACAAAATGCTGATTTTCTGCCATGCTGAACATCAAAGTCCATTCGCCTTCTGTGGGACTTCTCCCATTGATATGTTAACTACTTTTGGTCTTTACCCCTTCATTTCCCCCTTTTTGTTTTCTTAATTAATTTAGCAAGGTGTATGCCATCTTCTGGGCTCAGATTCTTTTAAGACTTGTGATTCTGCTTCTTCAGACTGGAAGAAAACATAGAAGAACAAGAAAGAGAGACAACATTGGTTATTCTAAAAAGCAAATGTAAGGAGATTCAATGAAAAGGATTGAGTTCTTTCATGTCCTTTTAAATATCGTTTTCAGCTATTGAAGGAATTTGTCCATAGTAGGCTTCTTTTTGGGCTATCAGTTCTTTATGGGTCCCTTTCCAGTCACTGTTCCCTTGTGACATGACAGCAATGATGTTCGAGTTCTGGATGGTGGGCAAACGGTGAGAAATGACAATGCAGGTCTGACCTCTTTGGGCTTTGTCAAGAGCCACCGGCACCTAGGCACAGCTGATGACTGCTAGCGTGGCAAGGCATGGTCACCATCCCCCATCTCTAGATGTTTCTCCTCTGCCTCCTCAGCATGTTGCTTGGGGCACTGCTATCTGTAGTTGGAGTAGTCTGGTCAGTTCCTCTCTCAGATTCATGTTGCAGGAATCCACACAGGCTTGGAGGAGTTTTCTGGAAATACACAAGCATATCCTTGACCAAAGATTAATAAAGGGACCCTTCCTTAAACCAGACTCGGTACCTTTCCATTTAACCAGACCATTTTGCTTTGGCTTATTCTGACACCAGTGTAATTCTATGGGTGTCTTGCCATCAGCATTACAAGGGTAAAATTTAAAGTAATTAAGGCTTGGTGTGGTCTACTTACAAGAGATGTCTTCACTATTCCGCCACTTTTGTTTTCCAAGTTGGGATTTTAGAGCCCTTGTAGTAGATGTAACATGCAAGGAGGGCATTTCTTCATAATCTGTTTTGCCGGCTGTACAATATTTTGGCAGGCTGATGTAAAAGCTTGTGAAATTCTGTGACATGTTTAATAAAATAACTTACTGACAGGCATATTCATTTCCTTTTGTTAAAGGACCAGGACTTGTTCAAATAGTATAGAAAGGCTTCGGTCACTGAGCCATTGAAATTGAGTAGTTGCAGTTCTGTTTACCAAGCCAGCAGCATAAGCAGATAAAGAGAGAATATGAAGAGGCTTTTGGAAATCCTGCAAGTCAGCCTTGGTCGTTTCTAATTCGATTCTTTGCACAGAAGTATGACTGGTCTGCATGACTTGGTCTGAATTCATTGCAGCATAAGCAGCTTTACCATGAGATGAACTATCAGTAAAAACAGTGACTTCTCCAGGAATAGGTTTCTGCCTATTCCAACTATGTTCCCCTGAATATTCTTTTATTTTCATTTGCTCATTTAAATCAGTCTAAAACAAGGCTTATTTCCTATCTTCCTTTCTCATTGGGTGGGGACAGTGAATGACTCTAATTGGATTTTTGCTATCAGTCTTTGAGTATATTGACATAATTTTTTTTTTAGGAAAGCATAATGCAAATTGTTTTCTTTTTGAGGCCTGATACATTTATTTTTATATGCAGTTTTCTAGATATTTGAAGGGAATCTTCTTCCGTTTCTTCTTCCAGAGAAATTTCTAGGCCACAGTTATGGAGTTTCTTTTAAAAGCCTTTTTCTTTCTTTTAAATAGAGCTACAAACTTGGTTTCTTTTCGGGAATACCAATTGGAGAGAGATATGCTGGCCAATGCTGTAATGCATACAGATTAAGTAAAACTATCTTTTTACTTATCGTGTCTTATTAATGGTGAGATTTAATGCTTGAATGAGTTTTTTTTTAAGATATTTTTATTGATTTTTAACAGAGAGGAAGGGAGAGCGATAGAGAGTTAGAAACATCAATGAGAGAGAAACATCAATCAGCTGCCTCCTGCACAGTCCCCACTGGGTATGTCCCCGCAACCAAGGTACATGCCCTTGACAGTCTTCTTTTTTTGCTCTGGTGAGACTTCTTCTCCAGATGTCCCACATTGGGCGCCAGAATGTTGCAACCTTTTGCTGCAATGATTCAGGATCTGGGAAAGGAGCTGCACAAAATGAATACACTAGACAACAACTATAAATTTAGAAGGCATTGGGGAGCCAGGCGGAGACCTTTTTCTCTTGGGGAGAGGCTCTCTGAAATGCAGCACCCATCAGCTTTCATTTACTTGGCTGTAGGTTTCTCATATATGCCCTTTAGCAAAGCAGACAGGCATATCAGCAGTAAGGTTTAATCATCAGGTTAGCAAGATTGCCTTCAGCCATTTTGCCAACAGCCGTGTAATATACTGCTGATTTTCAGCCCTGCTGAATATCAAAGTTCATGTCAAAGTTCATTAGCCCTCCATACATACACACACACACACACACACACACACACACACACACACACGTATACATACACACACACATATACACACACACATACTACTGTTGGTCTTTGCCTCAAGCACTTTACTCTGAGGTTTGACAGTGTGATCAATGCTTCTTTGTGTCTGGATGTCTTGTTGTTCATCAGCTAATGTTGTTCATTATATTCCACAAATGAGTGAGATAATGTGATATTTATCGTCCTCTGACTGGCTTAATTTGCTTAGTGTAATGCTCTCCAAGTCCATCCATGCTGTTTCAAATTATAAGAGTTCATTCTTTGTTACAGCAGTAGAGTATTCCATTGTATAGATGTTCCACAGTTTATTCATCCGTGCATCTGCTAATGGGCTTTTAGACTGTTTCCAAATCTTAGCTATTGTAAATTGGGCTGGTATGAACATACAGTTGCATATATCTTTTCTGATTGGCCTTTCTCATTTCTTGGGATATATACCTAGAAGAGAGAACACTGGGTCAAAGGGGAGCTCCATTTTTAATTTTTTAAGAAAATTCTATATGATTTTCCACAGTGGTTGCAGCAGTCTGCATGCCCACCAGCAGTGCGCAAGGGTTGCTTTTTCTCTGCATCCTCACCAGCACTTGTGGTTTGTTGATTTTTTTCTGACAGCTATTCTGACAGGTGTGGATGGTACCTCATTGACATTTTGATTTGCATCTCTTGGACTGTTCGTGCCTTTGAGCATTTTTCGTATGTCTCTTGGCCTTTTATAGGTCTCCTGTTAAAAAGTGTTAATTTAGGTCCTTTGCCCATGTTTTGATTGGATTGTTTATCTTCCTATTGTTAATTTTTTGAGTTCCCTGAAAACTTTGGAGATTCAACACTTATCCGAGATACCATTGGCAAATATGTTCTCCCTATGCAGTGGGCTTTCGGGTTGTTTTCTTCAGGTTTTTGTTTGGTGTGCAGGTTTTATTTTGACGTAGCCCACTTGTTTATTTTCCCCTCTGTGTGCATTGCCTTTGGAGCTGTATCAATAAAGATACTGCGAAGACATATCTGATATATTGCTACATAGGCAATCTTATGTTTTTTTTTTTTTTTTATAGATTCTCATCTGATGTTTAAGTAGATCCATTCTGAGTTTATTTTTGTGAATGGTGTAAGTTGGAGGTCTAGTTTCATTATTTTGCATGTATCTTTCTAATTTTCCTAACATTTATTGAAGAGACTGTCTTGACTCCATTGTATGCTCTTGCCTCCTTTGTAAATTAATAATAGAGCGTAATGACTTGGGTCCACTTCTGGGTTCTCTGTTCTGTTTCAGTGGAGTATAGGTCTTTTCTAGTGCCAGTAGCATGCAGTTTTGAGAATGGTGGCTTTATAATATAGCTTAATATCTGGTATTGAGAGCCCACCAACTTTTTTCTTCTTCCTCAGACTATTTTTACTCCATTTGAATTTTTTCGAGGATTTTTTGTGTCTGTGAAATATTCTGTTGGTATATTAATGGAGATTACAATAAATCTATAGATTGCTTTGGGTAGTATGGACATGTTAATGAAGTTAAGGCTACCAACCCATCAGCATGGTATATGAATCCATTGGCTGATATCTTTATCTCCATTTCAATGTCCTGTAGTTTTCCAAGTGCAGTTCTTTTACTTTCTTTATGAATCAATAAAAATGTACAGTTTTTAATTATAAACCTTGTTTTCTATCAAAATTACTTCTTGTGTGAATTGTGGGACACCCTTTACTTAGGCGACTCCTGTGAAAGGGCCATTTGACCCACAAAGGGGTCGCAACCCACAGGTTGAGAACCGCTGTTCTAAAATGTCAATTAAATCTAATGGATCCAGTGTGTCCTTTAGAGGCTCTGCATCCTTGTTATTTTTTCATATGGAAGATCTATCCAGTGATGTCAGAGGGGTGATAAAAGTCCCTTCCTGTGACTATCCTTTTGTCACACTCTCTGTTAAAGTCTTCTAGAATTTTTGTTTGTTTTGATTTTTTGTTTGTTTGTTTGAGTTATATATATATTGAGGTGCTCCTATGTTGGCTGAATATATGATTACTAGGGTTATATCGTCTTGTTGGTTGGTCGCTTCAGTATCATGCAGTGACCTTTATGTCTCTTGTGATGGCCTTTATTTTAAAGTTTATTTTTTCTGGTATGTGTATTGTTACTTTGGCCTTTTTTTTCTTTTCCATTTGCATGGAAATTTTTCCCATTCCTTCACTCTCATCCTGTGTGTGTCTTTTGTTTTGAGATGGTGCTCCTGTAGACAGCATATACTTGCATCATGTTTCTGTATCCATTTTGCTCCACTACACCTTTAGATTGGAGCATTGACCTATTTACATTTAGGGTTATTATTCATAGGTATTTATTTATTTCTTTCCATTTCGTTTCTGTGTGGCTAAGTTTCTGTCTCTGTTTCTCCTTCTCATTACAGCAATCTCTGTAGCATTTCTTGTAAAGCTGGCTTGGAGATGATGTACTCCTTCAGCCTTTTTCTGTCTAGGAAGCTCTGTATTTGACCGTCTATTTTGAATGAAAGAATTGCCAGATATAGTAATCTTGGTCTCAGATCCTTGCTTTCCATTAACTTGAGTACTTCATGCCATCTTCTTCTGGCCTGTAGAGTTTCTGATGAGAGATCAGGAGTCAGCCTAATGGGAACTCCTTCATAGCTAACAGTTTTCTTTTATCTTACTGCCTTGAAGATTCTCTCTTTGTCTTTAATTTTTGGCATTTTAATTATGATGTGTCTGGGCATGGGTTTGTTTGGGTACTTCTTCTCTGGGGTTCTCTTTGGCTCTTGATCTTGTGTGGGATTTTCCTTTACCAGGTTATGTAAGTGTTCTGCCATTGTTTCTTCAAAGACCTTCTCTATGCCTTTCTCCCCTCCTGCCTCTTTTGGCACACTGGCTATTCTAATACTGTTATGTAAGTGGCCCTCCTGTTGGTTTGTTTGTTTGTTTTTTTGTTTTAAATCTTAATTTTTCTGTCTTTTTTTTATTGGGTGATATTTTTAACTCTGTTCTAAATCAGTGATTGGATCCTCAGCTTTCCCTAATATCTGCCTATTCCTTCTAATGTGTTCTTTATTTGTATTATGTCATTTTATATCTTTTTTTTTATTGGGTGATATTTTTAACTCTGTTCTAAATCAGTGATTGGACCCTCAGCTTTCCCTAATATCTGCCTATTCCTTCTAATGTGTTCTTTATTTGTATTATGTCATTTTATATCTTCTTTTCGTAGTCACTATATCTTTTTATATGCTGTTGAGCTCTTTTACCTTCATAACTCTGAAGTCTGATTCAGATAAATGTCTTCTCTGTGCTTCATCTCTCTCAATATCTGGAGAATTCTCCAGTTCTCTCATTTGAGGATTGTTTATTTATTTTCTCTTTCTGGCTTTCTGTGTGGGTTTGTGGTGACAAGTTAGGTAGACCTGTCTGCCTATCAGTCTCTAGTGCAGAATATTGTTAAAGGATGTTTCTGACTAAGTAGGTCAGGCAAAGACTCAAAGCCTCCAGAGTTCTCCTCTGTCTATAGACTGATAGGATTCCAACTTAACTTGCCTCCAAGGCAATGGTCCTCAGGTTATAGCAAGAGTTTGTTTCAACAGGGTGGGGCAGTTGCCTCTGTGTGTAGGTTTATTGTTATTTATAATCTCTTAAGTGTCCTCAGGGCAAGGTGTTTCCCAGTAGTGTGTGTTAATTGTCTCTCCTCCAGGAAAGGCAAATGTCTGCATGGGAAAGATTTTCTCTGCTGCATGAGGAAATGACTCCTCCCAGGAAACTTGAAGTGTCTGTCTTCTGTGCTGGAATCCTTGACTCCCCAGCTCTGGCTTTTTCCTTCACAGCTCCAGTCCACTTCACCCTCCCTTTGCCAGGGCACAAGCTGTGTGGCTCCACAGGGAAATTTGTGCGCTGGCTCTTTAAGAGGATACCTGAATTTCTAGCTGTCTCTCCCTGGCAGAAAGTGCCCTGCTGCTATTCACATCCACAGGTTATATGTGTAAGCTCCTCAGTTCTGGTGCTCTCTGCTAGGAGGCCCACCTTAGGGATTAGACCCAGAGTTCTCAGTGGCAGTCCTCCACAGCTGAGATATCTCTCTGAGACTTCAGTTGCTTTCTGTGGGTGTCAGGCCTGCCCCTTCAAGCCTCCTCTCCTCCTACCAGTGTCTATGTGGCCTCCACCTTTGGTCCTCGGGTGTCAGGGTTCTCTCCTGTGAGTTTTCCATTGATTATTCAGGAAGTTGTTCTGTATTTTAGTTGGAATATCAGTTTGTTCCTGGGAGCATGTCCCTGCAGCATCCATGATTCTGCCACCATTCTTTTAAATATATTTTTATTTATCTCAGAGAGAAACAGAGAGCAAGTGAGAGTTAGAAACATCAGTCATGAGAGCGATTCATTGAGCAGCTCGCTCCTGCAAGCCCCATACTGGAGATTGAGCCCACACTCAGGCAAGTGCCCTTGACCTGAATCAAAACTGGGGCCCTTCAGTCTGAAGGTCGGTGATCTGTCCACTGTTCCCAACTGGCTAGGGTTCTGCCACCTTTTCCAATCTTCTTCAGAATCCCTCTGCATTGTAAAGTCCCTGCTAACATTCTTGTCCAATACGCTCCTTTTCATGTGGTTTCAGGATGGAGTTGTGCATGAAGGCCCTAATGTCCTGTGAGTGCACATTCTGATCAATAGCATCGTCAGGAAATGTGCACTGAGGCATGCTCAGTAGGCATATAGTAACAGAAACCTGCCATGTATCTTACTGTTTCTGTTTCTGTTTGGATCATGATGGAGCTCAACTAAGGCTCTTGTTTCAAGTAGGGGTAGGCAGGATATACTCTTCATTTCAACCCATGTTCTTCTGAGAAACTTTGGTAGTCATGCCCTACTCTAATATGTATTAGGCCATTCAATTATAAGGCCAGATCTTTTTGTAAGGACAAGGCATTTATTTTTATTGAGTGAAAATTCTAATTAACACATTAATATATAAAGATATAATTTGTACTTCCAACAATCATATACGTATTGAAGAAATATGGAGACCAAATAACTACTTCTTAATCAATAGGATACAAGTACAGTAGTTCCTCGCGTTACATTGTTGACCCGTTCCTGCAGTGGGATGTAATGCAATATTCGCGTAAGTCAGAACCCACCTACATAAGCACATATGTCACTCACATGGAGCACACATACACAGCAGTAATGGTGTGCAACAGTAAAAAAAAAAATTAGAAGAAAGATAACAATTGCTGACCTTTCTTGTGGTAAATGAATATTAAGAAAATATAAAGCACATATGTGCATACGTAGAAATATCAAACTTTTTTTTTTTAATAAATAAATGGGGAATGGCAACGTAACCACAAAACTTATGTACTTTGAGACCAACATAACCCAAGGAATGTCTGAATTATCACAGCAGGCTGAAAAGTGATCAGTGTGGATTCAGATGGCCTGTTTTTAATGAAAAGAAGGGTGGAAAGGGACACTTGAGTCAGGCATTGAGAGTTGCTAAATCAGAGCGTGCACATAGTTGTGAAGAAATAAGGTAAAAGTGACTTATTCATATTAGTAAAGAGATGTTTTAAAGTCTAACATAGAGACCCTCACTATAAATTATGTTGTAAAATTGAAAGTATTGATAGCATCAGTGTAGTTAAGAAGAATATGCCTCTGCACTTGAATATAGACAAGCAGCCTTCCCATTTCAATTTTGGATGAGCTAGTGAGCAAAGAAAATTAGTGAAAGGCTCCCTTAGGGGCATTAGTGGAAAGAATTAGCACTGAAGCATAGTACTGTTTGTGGGACATGTAATATTTCTCATATTTGAAGGAGATTAGTGCCCTTCATATAAGCCATTAAATAATACCGCTAAAGAGCAGTAAAATCTGAATGGCCATCATTACAAAATTCAGGTTATACCTTTAAATTATTCAGCATTAGAAGAGAACCATGCTAAATCGGTGATAAATAATAAAATGACTAGAAGCCCGGTGAACGAAATTCAAGCACCGGTGGCGTCCCACAGCCTGGTCTGCACCCTCACACAATCTGGGACCCCTTGGGAGATGTGGGACTGTCAGGTTAGGTCTGACACCTCCTGAGGGATGTAGCAATGCACGAAAGGGCAGGCAGCCGGGCAGGAGCCCAAGCTGAAGCCAGGTGCTCTGTTCTCGCTCATCCAAGCCCCACTCCACCTGGCACCACTGCTTCGTAGCCTTGTCACATAGACACATAGGCAGCAGAGGCGCTTGCTGTCACAGCTGCACTTTCCAGCCATTAGCCCGCCTTCTGGCTGAGTGATGCTCTCGCTGTGGGAGAGCCTTGAACACCTGGGGGAAGCTCCTGTGTTGAGCGTCTGCGTCCAGGTGGTCGGTGTGCATTGTACCAACCACTCATAATGTCGCTTACGCTTTTATATATATAGATATGTGTGACCAATTTGGCATGTCCTGGCCCAATAGAATATTAGTAGTCACGGATGATATCTTGCCACTATTAGAATACCAGTGGCCAGGTGCATGGATTTGTGCCCATTGAAAGGAGATTAATTAGAAGAAATATTTTAGTACTGCTATTTGCCCTTTCTCTATAATAGCAGTGTCAACCAAATTCAGATTGACAATGACGATTTGAAACACATGCATGCAAATGGCGCCAGCAAGAGCTTCAAACGTATGGCACATGCACGAGTCACCTTAGCCATATAAATGTGTGTGTGTGTGTGTGTGTGTGTGTGTGTGTGTGTGTGTGTGTCTTTAGATAGATAGAGAATAAACTTGCTTAATTAGACCTGCTTTCTGATTTAGGTCAACTTTTTCCAACCCATTGAATCCCCTTAACTTCTCTTCAGGGTAATTGTCAGCAACACAGCAGTAAATGTCAACACAAAGCACATTATTATTGTAGTTCATGCGGGGAGAACAACGGGTAAAATATTTCACTGCAGCAGTGTTTGACTTCATTCAGCACAGTGAGAAAACCTGAAGTCATTTTCAAGTTCCACCATTTCTTCCTTCTTTTCAGTCAGGTCAAGATTCTAAGCTTTCAAAATCTCCCTTTTCTGGCTAATGAAGAGATAAGAGGATACCTCCGAGTTACCATCTACCTACACCAGAGCTTTGAGTGAGGGGCGGGGTTGCGCAGGGTGACACCCACTGCCCCGTCCGTGATTGGAGGAGGCTTTTGAGGAGCCCAACCAGAAACAGCAGGCTGGGCCTGGCCAGGTGCCTTCTGTACCACATGTTCACATGACCAGCGCCTGTGCATGAGCCCAGTGTGCACCCAGTCAGCACACCAGGGCCTGGTTGCATGCACCAGTGAGCAAGCACCTTGCCTGGACTCAGCAGGCTCTGCACCACCTGCTCCTTCACAGCACCAGTCTCAGAGCCAGGGGGCATCCAGAGTCAGGCTGTGTTGGGAGACTGAGGGCTCCTGGGGGCAGCGCGCTTCCTTTCAGTTCCACTAGGGGGCCTTCAGCTGCAGGGCGCCTGAGGATTCACAGGGCTCCCCAGGGCCATTGCACTAGGAAGGACAGGGCAAGCAGGATGATCCAGGAGGCTTTTAGCTTCACCTCGGTGCAGGGAAGTGGTGATACCCAGGACACAAGGGCACAGGAAGTTCAGAGGGCAGCTTTGGGGCTGGAGTGGGAGGACTTCATGCAGGTGGGGGAGGCTGAGACCCTGGAGCTGAGGTTGGACACAGGCCAGGATGTTGGGCTTGATCTTGAGTGCGGGAGAGGGGAGGACTGGGTGGCTGCAGAGCAGTGTGTGCAGGGAGAGGAGAGTGAGGTGCAGCAGGGAACCCAGAGTGAGGAGCAAGGGGAAGACAAGGAGGGCCTGTGGGAGGAGTTCCAAGCACAGGCTCAGTTTATCCTGTGGACAGAGGGCCTTCTGCAGGTGGTGCCATGGCAGGCCAAGTGGGCAGGTGAGGAGGTTTTCCCAGATCTACAGGTGGGGAGGCAGGAGGAGGTGGTGAGTGAAGAGCTGAGGCTGGAGGCACACGCTCCAGGTGACCCGCAAGGGAGTGACCACCAGGAGGAGGGGTGGATGGAGGAGCAATTAATTGCAGGGGAGCAGTTTGTCCTGCAGGGGGAGGGGAAGTGCACCATGGAGGCAGTGGAACAGGTGGGAGAGGTGGAGCCTCAGTCCAAGGCCAAAGCAAAGCCAGAAGAAGAGGAGCCAGTGCAGCAGGAGCAGGCCCAGTCAGGGCCCGGGGCCAAGTTAACCTGGTCCCCTCTGGAGGTGCTCCAGGCCCTTCAATTGGAGATGGAGCCCATGAACGAGCAAGCCAGCCGGGCCTTCTCTCGGCTCAGGTGCAGGACTCAGCAGAGGCTCAAGCCCTATTTCAAACGGAGAAGCCTCAATATCCAGTGCATCCCTGGGTTCTGGCTCACAGCTGTATCCTTGAGGGTAGAGGAGCAGGATCACAAGGAGCATGGGACAGTGCAGGAGAACGTTGTAAGCGGGGTTGATTCCCCTAGAAAAGAACATTGAGGACAAGCTAGGGGCAGGGCGCCCCGGTCTGGCCCAGGATCCTGGAGACACCCTCTGTCTTGTACAGGCAACATAGAAGCATTACCAGGGTGTCCAGGGACAGAGCTCCAAGGCAGAGGCACGCATACACCAGGGGCTGATGCCCACAGACAGGGCTGTGTTGCACGGGCTGTTCTGGGACTAACTAACGCTGCCTTACAGGCCGTCTCTATGTCCAGTTCCTCAGTCAGAAGCAGGAATGTGTGATGTGTAGCCTGTCAAGCCCTCAGCACAAAACAATCTGGTGGGCATCAGGGTCTGTCAGGAAACAGAGTGGTGCTGTGCCCCTTTCTGCCGTTTATGTGGAAGGAGTGGCCTTAAGGGAAGGAGAGGCCAGGCCAGGCTGCTCTTTCTAGCTGGTCCATGCCCAGCTCCCAGGTTGCAGGCTCCTTGACCCAAAGCAGTTTGTCAACCACCCAGAGTTGTCGGCCATGATCAGCGTCCAACATGAAAATATGCTCGGCCATGTGATTGATTTGAAGGTAAGTGCACCTGCTCCAAGGAGTAGTGGAGGGCAGGTGGGGAAATGGCCTGTCCCTGAAAACAGCTACAGGCGGCAGCACTGGGCTGCGATTTCACTCCCTGGATCCACTTTCCTTCTGCAGGTGAGGGAAGTCAGGCATCCCTGGGGTTGCTGCACCATTAGCCTGTACTTCCGCAGCAACCCCTACTTCCGCAACCATGTGATTGTGAAGGAGTATCTCATCACCCTCACAGGTAAGAGGAGGCTCCCTGCATGGGCTGCAGCTGGTGGTGGGCAGGGATGGAAGGCGATGTACCCACCTTCACATACCCCTCTCCTGCAGGATACAGGTTGTCCCGTGCCACTCCCATTCAGTGGTACCAGCATTGTGAATGAGAAGTCTACAGCCACAGGCTCCAGGACAGCAGCGCCAGCTTCTTCCACTGGTTCTCTGACCACAGTGTGACAGCATCTGGCAGGATTGCTGAGGTGGGATGTCACTGGCCATGCCAGCATACAGCTTCCTGTGTCCGCCTGCTGCTTGGGATTCTATTCTGGTCCCTGTGCTCTCCTAACCCAGGTCTGTTTGCCCTACCAGATCATCAGCAAGGACCTGTGGCTCAATCCCCTGAAGTACTATGAGAGGATGATGGCCCCTAGTCAGCGGACAGGACAGGTGAGGAGGGGCTGCCTGGGCTCTCCCCTGGTGTGCTGCCAGGTTCCTGGGCCATTATTTTTCTCTCACAGGGACACCTGGATGCTGGGAGGGAAACAGCCTGTAACACCAGGGCCGCAGGGTGTGTGGCTGAGACAGGAACTACCAGTACAACAAGGGCAGTGCAATTCCAGCTCAGGTAGGGGGGCTTAGGCAGGAGGAGGGAGTGTGCATGTCCACTGTCACTCAGAGTCAAAGCAGATTACCTCAGCCCCTCCTCTGAACTCTCCCTCTAGGCCGCCCACAGCACCTTCAGGCCTTTCCACCTGTCCCTCAACAGGGGCTGCCATGACATGTTCTTCCTATACTCCTTTCCACAGGTGTTTGTGAATTTTCCTCATGCTGAGGCCTAGGCTGCTGTGCTGCCACGCCACATTGCCCTGTTGCTGCTCACCACCATCTCCTATTTCCCCAGGGTCTCCTCTTCCTCCTGGGGCCAGTGGGATCGGCCTGCTCATTATCAGTATCTTAGGGGGCAAAGTGTGGGCCACAGAGCTGGAGGAATCCTTGTTTTGCAGCCTTGTCAGAGGTTCTTCAATCCTTTTATCCATTTAGGTTTTCCAAGGAGAATACTTCATTTGTTTACCCTCCCTAACTGGAAAACAGGGCAGCATGCCATGACGAAATAACACAGTGCTTCATTTTGTATGCAGTTCACTTCAAAGACTTCATGCACATATGGTCATAGACACCCTGGGAAATTTAGGGCCATGAATATAACTCACCATCCAAACAGACTGCTTTTCTGTGTTTGTAGTAAAATCAGACAAGAAATCCCATGTTGCAGAACACTTTCTTCTGAAAATTTTTTGTAATGTTAGTG
Source organism: Myotis nattereri (assembly GCF_964212035.1). Classification (NCBI taxonomy): domain Eukaryota; kingdom Metazoa; phylum Chordata; class Mammalia; order Chiroptera; family Vespertilionidae; genus Myotis; species Myotis nattereri. The sequence continues at coordinate 21,058,418 of NC_138094.1, read as the reverse complement.
TTTAAGGTTTTACAAAAAGTAATATATATGTCTCTTTCTTTTTTTCTACTGACCTTCCCTCCGGCTTCCTCTATCTCTAGTCTCTTGTTCTTGTCACCCACTCCCAGTGCCTTGCCTCTGTTGGTCTGTTGGTTGTGCTTATATTCTGAATATGTTAACAATACAATATGTAAAATTTAAACATTTAAGTATATTGTAATTTAAATCAGCACTTAGGAAGCAACCTTGTACAATTCAAACCTTGCCTCCAATCCTGAAACTTCATAATGGTACCTACAATTCTTGATGCTTCCCCCAAACCTACCATTTGCTTTTTGTCATTCTTAAATAACAGAAGCCAAATTGCTTACAATAAAATATTGTCTGTACCTTATCATTTTTATTTTCAGTGTCTAATTCTTCTGTCACAGGCGCTTCCCCTCTGACTCCCCGAGTGCCCAATCAGGTGAGCTACTGTACTGCATGATTCACTCTCTCTTGCATACATGGTGTATCCTATGATCGCTGCCAGCACCACACTCAGGACCTCTTACAGGGGTGTCCCATCGGCTGTTGCAGTAAATGCCGTGCCCCCATCATACCCATCTCCTGTGTGGCTGTAATAATCATCACAGGAACTGGGCCACCATAAGTCAGAAGGGGCCTTCATGTTGGTGGTGCCCACTTTTTTATTGGAATGTTGATCTTCCTTTTGTTTAGTGGATGAGTTCAGTATGAATTTTGGAGAATAGGTCCTTATCTGATATAACATTGGCAAATATCTTCTCCCAGGCAGTGGACTTCCTTGTTTTGTTGTTGTTGTTGTTGTTGTTGTTGTATTTGTTGGCCGCTTCTTCTCTGCAGAAGTGTTTTAATTTGATGTCGTCCCATTTGTTTCTTTTCTCCTCAGTTTCCATTGCCCTAGGAGCTGTATCAGTAAAGGTATTGCTGAGACATATGCCTGATATTTTGCTTCTTCTAAGATTTTCATGGTTACCCACTTACTTTTAAGTCCTTTATTCATTCCCAATTTATACTTGTGTATGGTGTAAGTTGGTGGTCTAGACTAATTTTTTTTGCATGTATCTGTGCTAAAAGTCCAACACCAATTATTATTATGTTTTTATTTTGGCTTTGTAATATCTTCAATGAAACAAAATAAAATTTCCTCTATGTTAATTGAGTCATACTTTCTCTAAATCTGGCCTTTAAAAAAATCCCCTGGGGCACAGTCCCATCCGTTCTTTGATTTTCCTTCCACTGATCGCAAACCTCGGCTGTAGTCTGCGTCCTTTCAAAGGACAAAAGCAGACCCGGAGGCCTCAGAGCTGCCCGCAGCACCCTCCTGCCCGCGGCACCCTCCTGCCCGCGGGAGGTGCAGCGCCCATCCCCATCTGGACCTTGGCTGCCAGGGAGAGTCAAAGCCTGAGAATCAAAGTGGCAGCATGTCATCGCCTTCACCGGCCTGTCTCCAGCAGCACAAAGCCAGTCCTCCCTGCCAGTGCTCTGGGGACCGTCCCTCAGGGCGATGTGGTGGCGCTGTCCCCCGGCAGCCGAGTGTCCCAGGCTTGTCTTTGGGGATCTCTGTGTCCATGGTATAAATGCGAGTGAGATCAGACACAATGTTATCAATGATTGGTTTGGTAAGGTCGCCACTAAACACATGCCACCATGGCTTCTCGGCCATGGCCTCAGCGGGCACCTGGACCCCATAGACCTGCAGGGCCAGGTGGAGCACCGCCACCGCTATGTGCTGAGCCTGGAACCAGAAGCACAGCCCCCCGCGGTAGCTGTCCCGCAGCAGGGCCCAGGCAGTGACGGAGATGGGGGTCCGATGCCAGCTGTAAGGATTCAGCCAGTTCTTGAGAGAAATCAGGTAGTGGAGCAGGTACCTGTGTGGGTACGGAAAGGAGACTTGGAAGCGCAGTATCCGCAGCACAAGGAGCTCGCACTGCACAATGCTGTCCTGGATCACCCAGACTAGGGAGTCCATTTCCAAGGGCTCGCTGCCTGGGTGGAAGTACCTGTTGGACACGTTGATGATGTCACGGGTTCGCAGGGGCTGTTCTTCCACTTTGCCAGCCAAGTAAAGGGCAGACATGGCGACCAAGTAGGGGTCATAGGCGTCCAGGTTGATCTCACAGAAGAACTTATGGTAAATGGCACAGGCGGTGGCGAGGGGAATGGACTGCATCCCTAGCTTGACACCTGCCTCCATGATGAACCTTGTCACGCGGAATTGCACCCGGGCCGGGGGTTCGGGCCACCCCTTGGCGCCTGGCGCCTCGTCCTCCTCTCTGCAGCTGTCCAGGCTAAGGTCCTCCATGGGGCCCTGCTGGGAGGCCCCAGACCCCGCGGGAAGGGCAAGAGTCTCCAGTGCAGTGCCTGTGCCAGCAGAGTCCTAGCCCAGTGCGCAGCAGCCCCACTGCGCCCCGCCCCGCCCCGCGCTGCCCCACCTACCCAACCCTGCCTAGGCCTGACTGCCATCCAGGTTCCAACACCAATTATTGAAGAGACTGTATGACTCCATTCTATGCTTTTGCCTCCTTTGTCAAATATTAATTGAGCATAATGGTTAGGGTCGACTTCTATGTTTTCTGTTCTGTCCCATTGGTCTTTATGTCTGTTTTAGTTCCAGTAAGAGGCAGTTCTGAGAATGGTGGCTTGTAGTATAGCTTGATATCTGGTATTGTGATCCCTCCAAATTTGTTCTTCTTTGTCCAGATTGCTGTAACTATTTGGGGTCTTTTCTTAAATTCATAGGAATTTTTGGAAACTTTCTTCTAGGTCTGTGAGATACGCCATTGACATTTTAATGGTTAATACATTAAAACTGTACATTGCTTTGGGTACTATGAACATTTTAATGATGTTGATTGTACCAAACCATGAATATGGTATGTTCTTCTATTTGCTTTAGTCTTCCTCTATCACTTTTTTTCAATTTCCTGTAGTTTTCCAAGAACAGGTTTTTACCTCCTTAGTTAAGTTTATTCCTAGGTTTCTTAAAATTTTGTTGCACTGCTAAATGGCATTTTTGTTTGTTTGTTTCTATTTCTGAGTTCATTATCCGTGTATCAAAAAGCCATAGAATTCTGGGTGTTAATTTTGTACCCTGCTACATTGCCAAATTCATTTATTAAATCTCCTAGTTTTTTTGGTGGAGTCTTTAGGTATTTCTATGGACAATACCATGCCATCTGCGAATTATGACAGTTTTACTTCCTCTTTTCCACTTAGCATGCCTTGTTTGACTTCTTCTTGTCTGACTGCATTGCCTAGCACTACCAGTACTCTGTCGAACAGAAGTGGTGAGATTGGGCATCCCTGTCTTGTTCCTCTTCTTAGAGTAATTGTTTTTGCCCATTGAGTATGATGTTGTCTGTAGTTTTGTCACATAAGGCTTTTTTAATGTTGAGGTATGATCCCTCTATGCCCAGTTTGCTTAGAGTTTTTATCAAAATTGGGTGTTGGATTTTGTCAAATGCTTTTCCTGCACCAATGGATATGAATCTCTCTCAATTTGTTTATGTGATGCATCACACTTATTGATTTCTGGATGTTGACTCATCCTACTTCCCCAGAATATATCCGCTTTGGCATGGTGTATGCTCATTTCAATGTAATGTTGCATCGCATTTGTTAGAGTTCTGTTGAGGATTGCAACATCTATGGTCATCAGAGATATATTGGCCTGCATTTTTCTTACTTTGTGTTTTCTCTGTCTGGCTTTGGGATTAGAGTAATGCTGGCTTCATAGGAAGTGTTGGGAAATGGCACTTCCTTTGAATTTTATGGAATAGTCTGAGGAAGAAGGTTTTAGTTTTTCTTTGAACACTTGGTAAAAGTCCCTGTGAAGCCGTCTCGCCCAGGCTTTTGTTTGCTGCAAGTTATTTTTGTGACTGCTTGAATTTCCTGAGTAGTTATTGGCGTGGTCCTATGTTTTATTCTTCCTAACTGAGTTTAGGAAGATTGTATTTTTCTAGGAATATGTCCATTTCTTCAGGGTTGATCAGTTTGTTGGAGTAGAGTTGTCCATAGTATTTATTTACAATCCTTTTTATATCTGTGGGGTCTTTTGCTATTTTGCCTCTTTCATTTCTGATTTTGTTTACTGGGGTCCTGTTGGTGAGCCTAGCTAGAGCTTAGTCAATCTGGTTTATCCTTTCAAACAAATAGCTCATGTCTTTATTAATCTTTTGTGCGGTTTTTGGTCTCTATGTCATTTATTTCTGCTGTGATCTTCATTATTTCCTTCCTGCTGCTCAGTTTGGGCTTTGCTTGTTTCTCTGGCTAACTTTTTAAGTTGTGCGGGTTAGATAATTTGTTAACTGTTTTTCTTGTTCTTTGAGTTAGGCCTGTAATGCTATGAAGTTCCCTCTAAGGACTACTTTCAGTGTGTCCCATAGATTTTGGACTTTTATTTTTAATTTTCATTTACTTCCAGGATGATTTTAATTTCTTCTTTAACCTCTTCGGTAACCCAGTTATCTATCTTTGTACATAAAAGCCCTGTGACCGGAATGGCAGAATGACCAGAATAGCTGGTGGCTATGACTTGCATTGCGGCAGCCAACCAGCCTTATCTGGGCCCCAATCGGCAATATCCCTGACCAGCCTTGCTTCCCATCTGCCCCCAATCCAACATTCGGGGCAGGACTGATAAGAAAACCACTCACAGCCTTTCCCCAGGTCAGCCCCACCCCCTATATGCGCTAACGCCCAGATTGGAGGCATGGCCTTCTGGTTAACCGCCAATGGCCACTAACCGCTGCAGGCCTGGCCCCATGTGCCCCCATCTGGGGAGGACAACCAGACTGCTTCCATACAGGAATTCATACCCTGGGCCTCCATTTATTTAATAAAAGACTATATAGCCTCC
>NC_138094.1:20919279-21053357 GCF_964212035.1 Myotis nattereri | reverse complement strand
AAACAAATGCTGGCCACAGAAACGGGGAAGTCTGAATTTCTGTAAGCTCCTCTCTTACCAGCACTGCATGGTCTGTTCAGCTGTTGAGGCAGCCCCCTCTAGGCTCAGTCCTCCGTAATCACAGAACCCAGATCTCAAATCCCCCTGTGCCAGGAATCCCGTGGATCTCTTTTCCCCTGTCAGGGGCTGTGCCTGTCCCAGTGCCATGCGGTCTCCCTCTGACCCTCTGGGCTCAGAGGTCTGGCAAACTTTCCTGCCCAGATCCCTGGTTCTTTTACCTTTCCAGGGGAGATCTGCCCTTCCCTACTGCAAACCGTCTCACCAGCTGAGTAATTTCGCCAATTCGCGTTGGGTGTTATTAGTTTCAGCTGCTTACTCCATCTGCTCTGGCACAAGACCTGGGACGCGTCTGCCTATATCGCCGCCATCTTGTAGAAATCAAAGAGACTGTCTTGACTCCATTGAATGCTCTCGCCTCCTTTGTAAATTAATAATACAGTGTAATGACTTGGGTCCACTTCTGGGTTCTCTGTTCTGTTTCAGTGGTATATATGTCTTTTCTAGTGCCAGTAGCAGGCAGTTTTGAGAATGGTGGCTTTATAATATAGCTTAATATCTGGTATTGTGAGCCTTCCATATTTTTTTGTAGTTCCCTTGATTGCTGAGGTGATTTTTACTCCATATGAATTTTTGGAGAGTTTGTTCTTTGTCTGTGAAATATTCTGTTGGTATATTAATGGAGATTACATTGAATCTATAAATTGCTTTGGGTAGTATGGACATCTTAATAATGTTAATTCTGCCAACCCATCAACACGGTATGTTAGTCCACTGGTTGATATCTTTATCTCCTTTTCAATATTCTGTCATTTTCCAAGTGCAGTTCTTTTACTTCCTTAATTGAGTTTTTTCTTTAATTCCTTTATTGCAATGGTAAGTGGGATTCTTTTCTTAGTTTATCTTTTTGGGAGTTCATTCTTGGTAAATAAAAATACATATATTTATGGGTGTTAATTTTGTATCCTGATTCATGACCAAATTCATTTATTATGTGCTTTTCCGGTTGAGATGACTTTTATTTCTTCATGTCCGAGCACTATGGTAGCACTTCCTGTACTATGTTGAACAGGAATGGTGAAAATTGGCATCACTGTCATGTTCCTGTTCTTTCATGGGAAATGGTTTTAGTTTTTGCCTATTGAGTATGATGTTGGCTGTGGGTTTCTCATATATGGCCTTTATCATGTTGAGTATGCTCCCTCTATTACCACATTGCTGAGACTTTTTATCAAAATTGGAGGTTGGGTTTTTTCCAATTCTTTTTCTGCGTCTATCGATATGATCACGTGATTTATTGATTTGTGAATATCATACCAGCCTTGCATCCCTGGAATATATCCCACTTGATCATGTCATTTGGTCCTTTAATATAATGCTGGATGTGATTTGCTAATACTTGGTCGAGGATTTTAGTATCTGTCATCATCAGCTATAGTGGTCTGTAATTCTCTTTCTTTGTAGTGTCTTTACCTTCTTTTGGAATTAGAATAATGCTGACCTCATACAAAGAGTTTGGAAGTATTCTTTCCTCTTTGATTTTCTGAAACATTTTGAGGAGTATAGATTGTAGTTTTCTGACTGTTTGGTAGAACTCCCCTGTGAAGCTGTCCAGACCTGAGCTTTTGTTGGTTGGAAGTGTTTTGATTACTGCTTCTATTTCATCAGTTGTTATGAGCCTATTGAGGTTTCTTAATTCTTTCTGAATCAGTTTTGGTAGTTTGCATTTTTTACTGACTTCATCTATTTCATCCACATTGTCCAGCATTTTGGCATATAGTTGTTCATAGTATTTTCTTACAATCCTTTGAATTTCTGTGGTGCCAGTGCTTACTCCTCCACTCTTGTTTCTGATTTTACTTATTGGAATCATGTGTGTTTGTTTCTTCATGAGTCTTGCTAATGGTTTATCAATTTTGTTTATCCTTTCATGGAACCAGCTTTTGGTTTCATTGAATTTTTTTTCTCTGTTATTTTTTCTACTGTAATCTTTATTTTTTCCTTCCGCTACTTACTCTGGGCTCTTCTTGTTGGTTTCTTTCTAATTCTTAAGTTATAGGGATAAATAGTTTATTGCTGATTTTTGTTATTTTCTGAGATAGGTCTATAGTGCTATGAAGTTCCCTCTCAGGACTGCTTTTGCTGTTTCCCAGAGATATTGTGTTGTTATTTGTTCATTTTCCTTTTTTTCCAAAAAGTCTTTGATATTTTCTTGATCTCATTGTAACAAATTCATTGTTTAATAGCATGCTATTTAGCCTCTAAGTGTTTAAATGTTTTTGGGTGTTTTTACGCTAGTTGATTTCTCATTTCATTCCACTGAGATCCAAGAAGATGCTTTATATGATTTAAATCTTCTTGAACTTGTAGGGACTTGTTATGTGTCCTACCATGTGGTCTATCTTTGGGAATGACCCCTGTGCACTTGAGAAGAAAGTATATTCTGCTCTGTTGGGGTGAACGTTCTAAAATGTCAATTAAATCCATCTGATGCAGTGTGTCCTTTAGAGTCTCTGAATCATTGTCTTGTCACATGGAAGATCTATCCAGTGAAGTGATAGGAGTGATAAAAGTCTGCTACTATGACTGTCCTGTTTTCAGGCTCTCCATTAAAGTCCCCTGGAAGTCTCTTTGTTTGATTTTTGTTTGTTTGTTTCAGATGTATAAGTAATTCTTTCTGAATCAATTTTGGTAGTTCGCATTTTTTACTGACTTCATCTATTTCATCCACATTGTCCAGCATTTTGGCATATAGCTTTGAATTGGCATGTATATACTAGAGGACCGGTGCACAAAAATTTGTGCACTTGGTGGGGAAAGGGGGGTCCATCAGCCGGGTCTGTGCCCCCTCGCAGTCTGGGACCCCTCAGGAGAAAACGACCTGCTGGCTTAGGCCTACTCCTGGGTGGCAGAGGGCAGGCCCAATCCCTAGGTTCAGCCCCTTGTCGGGCTCAGAGCAGGGCTGATTGGGGAGTTGGGGCGCCTTCTCCTGTCATGCACAAAGCAGGGCAGATTGGGAGGTTGCGATGCCACCCTCACTCATGCTCAGGGTAGGGCCGATTGGGGGGTTGGGACACCGCCCCCAGTCACACTCAGGGCAGTGCTGATGGGGAGGTTATGGCTCTACCCCATCACACACAGAGCAGGGCCCGAGGGGGAGGAGAGGGTTGGGGCCCAGCACCCTGTCAAACACAGAGCAGGGCTGATCAGGGGTTTGAGGCGCCACACCCTGTCACACACAGAGCCGCAGGGCGGTCAGGGGGTTGGGGAGCTCCCCCCATCAGGCACCAAGCAGGGCTGACCAGGGGGTTGGGGCGCCTTCCCCTGTCATGAACAGAGCACAGCGGATAGGGAGGTTGAGGTCCCATCCCCTGTTACACATGGTGCCTCAGGGCGATCAGGGGTTTTGGGCGCTGCCCCCTGTCACGCTGATCCCCGTGCGTGCCGGGAGCCCTCTCAGCTCTGCTGATCCAGGTGCTGGGAGGCATATTACCCTTTTACTGTATAGGATAGAGGCCTGATGCATGGGTAGGGCTGGCTGGTTTGCCCTGAAGGGTGTCCTGGATCAGGGTGGGGGTCCCCACTGGGGTGCCTGGCCAGCCTGGGTGCGGGACTGAGGGCTGTTTTCTGGCCGACTGAAGCTCCCAAATGCTTTTTTTTTCTTTTTTTTATTCTGGGCCAGCTTTAGCTCTGGCTCCAGCTCTGAGGCCTCTGCTGCTGAAAGAAGGTATCTGGTTTTTTTGGGTTCTATAATAGAAACAATATAGAACTCCAGCTCTGAGATCCTGGGCTCACTGAAAGCACGTTTCTGGGGCTTTGTTTAGCTTCTATATTTGTTACAATGTTTCTTAAACTGCAAGCTCAGAGGCCGGCAAGGCAGGCTGGGAACATTGGTGTCCTCTGTCACTGAAGCAAGCAAGCCTCATGTTAGTTTGAAGCTGCCTGGCTGCCGGCCGCTATCTTGGCAGGCAGCTAATTTGCATATCTTGCTGATAGCCAAAGGGAAGGGTACTGGTCGTATGCTAATTACCATGTTTCTCTTTTATTAGATAGGAGATATACATATATTCCTATGTTGGATGAATATTTGTTTCCTAGGGTAATATTTTCTGCTGGTTGATCCCTTTGGTATCATGCAGTGACCTTTCTGTCTCTTGTGATGACCTTTATTAAAAAGTCTATTTTGTCTGATATGAATATTGGTACTCCAGCCTTTTTTTCTTTCCATTTGCATGGAAATTTTCCCATTCCTTCACTCCAATCCTTTGTGTGTCTTTTGTTTTCAGATGGCACTCCTGTATACAGCATATACTTGCATCATATTTTTGTATCCATTTTGATACCCTATGCCTTTTGATTGGAGCATTTACCTATTTATATTTAGAGTTATTATTGATAGGTATTTATTTCTTTCCATTATCTTTCTGTATGGCTAAGTTTCTGTCTCTGTTTCTCATTCTCATTACAGCAATCCCTTTGCATTTTTGTAATGCTGGCTTGGTGACAATTTACTCTTTTAGCCTTTTTCTGTCTATGAAGCTCTGTATTTGACTGTCTATTTTGAAGGAAAGAATTGCCGTATATAGTAATCTTGGTCTCAGATCCTCTCTTTCCATTAACTTGAGTACTTCATGCCAATCCCTCTGGCCTGTAGAGTTTCAGATGAGATATCAGGACTCATCCTTATGGGGACGACTTCGTAGCTAACAGTTTTCTTTTTAATTGCTGCCTTGAAGATTCTCTCCTTGTCTTTAATTTTTGGCATGTTAATTATGATGTGTCTGGGCACGTGTTTGGGTACTTCTTCTTTTGGGTTCTCTTTGGCTCTTGACCTTGTGTGGGATTTTTCTTTACCACGTTAGGAAAGTGTTCTGCCATTGTTTCTTCAAAGACCGTCTCTATGCTTTTCTCCCCTCCTGCCTCTTTTGGCACACTCGCTATTCTAATACTGTTATGTAAATGGTCCTCCTGTTTGTATTATGTCATTTTATATCTAGGACTGTTCTTCTTTTCATAGTCACTATATCTTTTTTCATGCTGTTGAGCTCTTTTACCTTCATAACTCTGAAGTCAGATTCAGATAAATGTCTTCTCTGTGCTTCATCTCCCTCTATATCTGGAGAATTCTCTAGTTCTCTCATTTGGGGGTTGTTTATTTATTTCCTCTTTCTGGCTTTCTGTGTGGGTTTGTGGTGACAAGTTAGGTAGATCCTCTGTGCCTCTCAGTCTCTAGTGCAGAATATTGTTAAAGGATGTTTCTGACTAATTAGATCAGGCAAAGACTCAAAGCCTCCAGAGACCTCCTCTGTCTATAGACTGATAGGATTCCAACTTAACTTGCTTCCAAGGCAATGGTCCTCAGGTTATAGCAAGAGTTTGTTTCAACAGGGTGGGGCAGTTGCCTCTGCGTGGAGGTTTATTTTTATTTATAATCTCTTAAGTGTCCTCCGGGCAAGGTGTTTCCCAGTAGTGTGTGTTAATTGCCTCTCCTCCAGGAAAGGCAAATGTCTGCATGGGAAAGATTTTATCTGCTGCATGAGGAAATGACTCCTCCCAGGAAACTTGAAGTGTCTTTCTTCTGTGCTGGAACCCTTGACTCCCCAGTTCTGACTTTTTCCCTCACAGCTCCAGTCCACTTCCCCCTCCCTTTGCCAGGGCACAAGCTGTGTGGCTCCACAGGGAAATTTGTGCGCTGGCCCTTTAAGAGGAAACCTGAATTTCTAGCTGTCTCTCCCTGGCAGACAGTGCCCTGCTGCTATTCACATCCACAGGTTATATGGGTACCCTCCTCAGATCTGGTGCTCTCTGCTAGGAGGCGCAGCTTGGGGATTAGACCCAGAGTTCTCAGTGGCAGTCCTCCACAGCTGAGATATCTCTCCGAGACTTCAGTTGCTTTCTGTGGGTGTCAGGCCCGCCCCTTCAAGCCTCCTCTCCTCCTACCAGTGTCTAAGTGGCGTCCACCTTTGGTCCTCTGGTGTCAGGGTTCTCTCCTGTGAGTTTTCCATTGATTATTCAGGAAGTTGTTCTGTATTTTAGTTGGAATATCAGTTTGTTCCTGGGAGCATGTCCCTGCATCATCCATGATTCTGCCACCATTCTTTTAAATATATTTGTACTTATCTCAGAGAGGAAAGGAGAGCTTGTGAGAGTTAGAAACATCAGTGATGAGAGCGATTCTTTGATCAGTTCCTCCTGCAAGCCCCAGGCAGGAGATTGAGCCCACACCCAGGCAAGTGCCCTTGACCTGAATCAAATCTGAGCCCTTCAGGCTGAAGGCCAGTGATCTGTCCACTGTTCCAAACTAGCTAGGGTTCTGCCACCTTTTTCAATCTTCTTCAGAATCCCTCTGCATTGTAAAGTCCCTGCTAACATTCTTGTCCAATAGGCTTCTCTTTCATGTGGTTTCAGGATGGAGTTGTGCATGAAGGCCCTAATGTCCTGTGAGTGCACATTCTGATCAATGGCACCATCAGGAAATGTGCATTGAGGCATGCTCAGTAGGAATATAGTAACAGAAACCTGCCATGTCTCTTGCTGTTTCTGTCTCTGTTGGGATCATGATGGAGCCCAACTAAGGCTCTTGTTTCCAATAGGGTGTTAAAGGATACACCCTGGATTTCAAGCCATGTTCTTCTGAGAATACTTTGGAAAGGTGCCCTACTCTAAAATGTATTAGGCCATTTAATTATAAGGCCAGATCTTTTTATAAGGATAAAGCTTTCATTTTTTAATTTTTTTTTATTCCTTAAAGTATTTCAAAGCGTATTAGAGATGTGTCTTTTTTTTTTGTTTTCTCCCCTTGACTTCCCCAGCTCCCCCCCCCAACCCAGTTTTTATTTCTTATTGAATTAATAGTCTAAGAATCACATAGATGTATAAAGATATACTTTGTGCTTCCAACAATCATGTACTTAATGAGGAAATATGAAGACGAAATAACGACATCTTAATCAGGAGAATATAAGTACAATAGGTCCTCATGTTACATTTAAGATCTATTCCTGCAGTACGTCATAATGATTTTTGCCGTAAGTCAGAACCCACCTAGATAAGCATCTACATCACTCACATGGAGCACACATACACAGCCGTAATGAGGTGAAACAATAAAAAAAAAATATATAAAATTAAAAAATTAAAAGTAAAATAATGATTCCTGACCTTTACTTGTGCTAAATCCTATCTAATAATAGACAAACAGGGTAACTGACAGTATCTTCCCTTAACCTCCCATTGGCTAATCAGCATGATATGCAAATTAACCACCAACAAAGATGGCGGTTAATTTGCATAAGTAGGTGCCCAATGGCTATAGGCTATTGGAGCCTGCAATCAGAGCTGAGAGGTCCCCTGCCAGGGCCTGATGCCTTGGTCAGAAGCGTTAGGCCTGGGCAAGGGCGGAGCTTGGATGGTGGGTAGCAGGGGGTAAGCCAGCGATGGTGGGGAGCAGGAGAGGGGTTGGCGATGGTGGGAGCTGGGGGTCCTCTGCCCAGGCCTAATGCCTTTGCCAGAGGCATTAGGCCTGGGCAGGGCTGGAGCCGGTAATTGCAGGGGTACTATTGGTGCCTTCCCAGGTCTAATGCCTTTGCTAGAGGCGTTAGTTTTAAGCAGGGGAGGAGCCTGTGATTGAGGGGAGCATGGGGTCTCCTGCCCATGGTATTAGGCCTTGGTAGGGGTGGAGCTGGCAATCCTCAGAGTTGGGGGTCCCCTGCCCAGGCCTAATGCCCCGGCCAGAGGCATTAGCCCTGTGCAGGTGCAGAGCCAGCAATTTCGGAGAGCAGGGAGGCAGCTGGCCATGGCGGGGAGCAGGGGCAGAGGCAGTGATCATGGGGAGCAGGGTCTGAGCAGACGATTGAAGGAGTTGGTGGTCCCCTTCCCAGAGCTAATGACTGGACCACAGGCATTAGGCCTGGGCAGAGACCAAGCCGGCAATTGGTGTGAACTCCAGAGGAAACACCTTTTCTGACTGCTCATTGGTAAAGCTCCCTCTATGCCACTGGTAATATTCTTAGTAAATTGGGTAATAAGAATCAAAATAGGTGATGTAGGGTTTTTTACCGCACTCCTGGAGAAAAAAGGAAGGTCCACTGCTGGAGGGGTAAGAAATGTCATATCCTATCCTTGCTGGTTTTGCGGAGTGGATAATGCCTTGGCCTGCCCACTGCTGAGTCTTGGTTCAATTCTGGCTAAGGGCATGTACATAGGTTGCAGGCTCCTCCCTGGCCTGGGCCCAGGTCAGGGCTCATGCAGGCGGCAACCAATCAAAGTGTTCCTCTCACTTTGATGTTTCTCTCTGTCTTTCCCTTTCTCTTCCACATTCTTGAAAAATCAATGGAAACATATTCTCAGGTGAGAAGGAAGGAAGGAAGGAAGGAAGGAAGGAAGGAAGGAAGGAAGGAAGGAAGGGAGAAAGAAAAGGAAGAAAGAAAGAAATGTCATATCCTATGAAAGACACATCTTGAGAATGCCTAATAAAAGTTGTCATTTTTTTCATAGTAAAGGGACTGGAGTCCGTGTTGATGAAAACACCTTGGTGGCTGAGGTTGACTGGCAGTGGCTGCAACAGCGGGGTGATTGAGCTGATGTCTTTGCCTGATCAGCCCGGTCGGCGCCCACAAAGGGAGGCCAGGCTGTGGCTTAGGCCCACTCCCCAAAGGGAGCATGGAGCAGGGAGTAGGACATCCCCTGAGGGCTCCCAGTATGTGATAGGGGCCAAGCTGGGCTCAGGGGCCCCCCTCCAGTGCACAAATTTTTGTGCACCTTGCCTCTAGTAAATAATAAAAAACATAAAGCACATATGTAAATACATATAAATGGTGGAAGTTTTTTAAAAATAAATACTCAGAGGATGGCACTGTAACCACAAAATGATGTACTTCGAGTCCAATGTAACCCGCCGACGGTCTGCATTTTTTTAACAGACTGAAAAGTGATTAATGTGGGTTCTGATGGTGTTTTAATGAAAACAAGGGTGGGAAGGCACACTTGAAAGAGTCAGGCATTGCCAGTTCCAAATCATTGCATGCACATAGTTGTGAAGAAATCAGGTAAAAGTGACTTATTCATATTAGTAAAGAGATGTTTTAAAATCTAACATAGAGACCCTCACTATAAATTATGTTGGAAAATTGAAAGTATTGAGAGCATCAGTGTAGTTAAGAAGAATATGCCTCTGCACTTGAATATAGACAAGCAGCCTGCCCATTTCAATTTTGGATGAGCTAGTGAGCAAAGAAAATTAGTGAAAGGCTCACTTAGTGGCATTAGTGGAAAGAATTAGCACTGGAACATAATAATATCTATGGGAATGTAATATTTCTCATATTTGAAGGAGATTAGTGCCCTTCATATAAGCCATTAAATAATACCACTAAAGAGCAGTTAAATCTCAATGGCCATCATTACCAAAATTCAGTTTCTACTTTAAATTATTCAGCATTAGAAGAGAACCATGCTAAATGGGTGATAAATTATGAAATGATTAGAGGCCCGGTGAATGAAATTCAAGCACCGGTGTCATCCCACAGCTTGGCCTGCGGCCTCACACAATCTGGGACCCCTTGGGAGATATGGGACTGCCAGGTTAGGTCTGACATCTCCTGAGGGATGTAGCAGTGCACAAAACGGCAGGCAGGTGGGCAGGAGCCCAAGCTGGAGCCAGGTGCTGTGTTCCCGCTCATCCAAGCCCCACTCCACCTGCCACCACCAATTGGTAGCACTGTGGCATAGGCAGCGAAGGCTCCTGCTGCCACAGCTGCACTCTCCAGGTATGAGCCTGGCTTCTGCCTGAGCAAGGGTCCCACTCTGGGAGCTCCCTGACCACCAGGGGGAAGCTCCTGTGTTGAGCATCTGCCACCTGCTGGTCAGTGTGCATCATAGCAACGACTCATAATGGTCCCTTAGGCTTTTGGCCCAATAAAACCTTACTATTCACAGATGACATCTTGCCACTATTAGAATACTTGTGGCCCTAATTAATTAATACTAAGGAAATACTAATTAATACTAAGGAATTAATTAGAAGAAATATTGTAATGCCGCTATTTGCCCTTTCTCTATAATAGAAGTGTCAACCAAATTCAGGATTGACCATGACAAATTGAAACACATGCATACCATTGTCGCCAGCAAGAGCTGCATATGTTTCGCACATGGGCAGGTCAACTTAGAGTGACAGAGAGCGAGAGGGTGTAAACTTGCTTAATTAGACCTGCTGTCTAAGGTAGCTAAATTTTTTCCAACCCAGTGAAGCAGCGCAACTTCTCTTTCAGGTAATTGTGAGCAACACAGCAGTAAATTTCAACACAAAGCAGGTTATTATTGTAGCTCACCCAGGGAGAACAAAGAGTAAACCATTTAACTGCAGCAGTGTTTGACTATATTCTTCACAGTGAGAAAACCTGAAGTCATTTACAAGTTCCATCATTTCTTCCTTATTTTCAGTCAGGTCAAGTTTCTCAGCTTTCTAAATCTCTGTTTTCTGGCTAATGAAGAGAAAATAGGATACCACCGAGTCTACCATCTACCTATTCCACGACTTCTGTGAGGATCAAAAGACACACGGGAAAATGCTTCACAGACATTTGGTTAGTGTAAAATATTCCCACCTGGCTCTAAACCAAGTCATGTTCCAGGACTGAAGAAACTGCAAGGAGGTGAGTTGCTGGGGAGAGGAAGCCGGGCATTGCTACATGATGTCATTACCCAGATGGACACTTAGCATATTTGCCTTTTATAAATGTAGATTGCCAGTGCACATCATGTATACTGGCTGTGGGTCTGATGGTCACAAAGACATACAGTCACTCAGTCTTTTATATGTAGAGAGAGGCCCGGTGTAGAAAAATTTGTGCACTCGAGGGGGAGGGTGGGTCCCCTCAGCCCGGCCTGTGCCCTCTCGCAGTCTGGGACCCCTCGGGAGACAACGACCTGCTGGCTTAGGCCTGCTCCCGGGTGGCAGAGGGCAGGCCCAATCCCTAGGTGCAGCCCCTGGTCGGGCTCAGAGCAGGGCTGATTGGGGAGTTGGAGCACCTTCCCCTGTCACGAACAGAGAGGGCGGATAGGGAGGTTATGGCCCCGCCCCCTGTCACACACAGAGCCTCAGGGCGATCAGGGGGTTTGGGCGCTGCCCCCTGTCACGCTGATCCAGGTGCCAGGAGGCCTCGAGGCTCAGCTGATCCCGGTGCTGAGAGGCATAGTACCCTTTTACTATATAGGATAGAAGTCTGGTGCACGGGTGGGGGCCGGCTGGTTTGCCCTGAAGGGTGTCCTGGATCAGGGTTGGGGTCCCCACTGGGCTGCCTGGCCAGCCTGGATGAGGGGATGATTGCTGTTTGCAGCAGGTCACACACCCGTCAGGGTGGGGGTGCCCACTGGAGTGCCTGGCCAGCCTGGATGAGGGGCTGATGGCTCTTTCAGGCTGGTCAAGCCCCACCCCAGTGGATACCCTAACCCCTTGAAGGTTTGGCCAGCCTGGGTGAGGGGCTGAGGGCTGCTTTTAGGTTGGCCAAGACCCTGGCGATGGAAGCTCCCAGCCTCTCCTCTTTTTTGTTTTTGTCTTTGTTTTTTTATATTCTGGGATTTATTTACCTAGTATAATTGAAAATTTGTAGCCTTGAGTGTAGCTCAGAGCCAGCCAGGGCGGGCGGGAGGCTTGGCTTCCTCCATACCAGGGGCAGCCCAAGCCTCCTGCTCGCTCCAGCTCCGAGGCCACGGCCAGCTTAAGCAGAAATCTGGGATTTATTTATCTTCTATAATTGAAAATTTGTTGCCTTGAGTGGAGCTCAGATCCGGTCATGGCAAGCAGGAAGCTTGGCTTCCTCCATCACTGGGGCAACCAAGCCTCCTGCTCGCTTCAGCTCCATGGCTGCCAGCTGCCTTATTGGTTGGTTTAATTTGCATATAGTCACTCTGATTGGCGGGTGGGCATGGCTTAGGTGTAGTGAAGGTACGGTCAATTTGCAAGTTTGTCCTTTACTAGTGTAGACTAGAGGCCTGGTGCACAAAAATTTGTTCACTCGGGGAGGTCCGTCAGCCCAGCTTGTACCCTCTTGCACTCTGGGACTCCCTCGGGGGTTGTCCACCTGCTGGCTTAGCATGTCCACCTCAGCTGGAAGTCAGACATCCTTCTGGCCACCCAAGAGCCCTCAGGAATGTCCACTTGCCAGCAGGGAGAAGGCGTAAGCTGCAGTAGGACGACCTTAGCACTGCTGAGAAGGCTGGAGAGGCTCCCAGCACCACCACTGCGCTGGCCCCCATCAGCCTGGCTTGTGACTGAGTAGGGCTCCCCCTGTGGGAGTGCACTGACAACCAGGGGGGCAGCTCCTGCATTGAACATCTTCTCCCTGGTGGTCAGCGTGTGTAATAGTGATCAGTCATTTCCAGTTGTTCTCCTGATAGAGTTAATTTGCCTATTACCCTTTTGTTATATAGGACAGAGGCCTGGTGCACCAGTAGGGGCTGGCTAGTTTGCCCTGAAGGGTGTCCCGGATCAGGGTGAGGATCCTGCTGGTATTCCTGGCCAGCCGGGGTGAGGGGCTGAGGGCTGTTTTTAACCCGCTGGTGACCCAAGCTCCCAGACTCTCCATTTTTTAGTTTATGGGTGATTTATTGTTTTTTTGGGGGTAGTTTATAATTGAAACTTTGTAGCCTTGAGCAGAGCCCATGGCCAGCAAGGGCAGATGGGAAGCTTGGCTTGCTCCATCACCTGGGGAAACCCAAGCCTCCTCCTTGCTCCAGCTCTGTGGCTGCTGTCATCTTTGTGACAGAGTGATGGTTAATTTGCATATTGTTTTTTTATTAGATAGGATATATAGATATACCCAAGTGCACAACAAGAGCACAAGGCTTGTCCTCTGTCCAAAATGTTTTTGAAAGTACACCATGAAATGTTCTTAGATAAGTGAGGAAGTTGATTTTGAAATTGCATGTGCATTACTTGGCATATTATGGACTTCCGGGAGCAATGGAAAGTGTTTTCACCGAGAAGCTAATAATTCAATACTTGCATAATGAAGGAATTATTAGTTCATAAGTGAAAGTGCATGGTGAGTGAGTGTAGCAGGACGATTAAGAATCTTTTAGTAATGTCGACAAGAGATTGTGAGAAAGACAGTGCAAAGTAGAGAAGGAGAAAAATTGACAAATGCGTGTCAAGTTATAGGAAGGCACTGATAAATATGTATGTGGACATCATGGAAATTGCTTGCACTTTGTTCAGGAGTGGACAGGTTTTTCCCACCGATGGTAATTTAAGAAATTAAGGAAGATATAGAGGGAGGACAAGATGTCAAAAGATAATACATTCCAGAATAACATTCTACAGTGCATTTAACCATGAGCTTATTGGAGTCTTAGAGGAAATGTAAACATTTTCATTGAAAGAGGAAATAAAGTGGTGCTTTGAATAGTTGCTTTTTCCTTAAAACATTGATCTCCATTGTGATACCCTCACGTAAGTATTTGTCATTTACAGGACCGCTGTCATGTGTGAGAGAGAATTATGCAGGCGTTCCTTGCAAAGAGAAAACCCCTTCCAGGAGAAATTACCATTTGTCTCCAAGAAATGATGATGGCACTACTAGTTATAGGTAACCGGCAACAAAACATAAGGACACCTAATACATGCTAGGTACTGTTGTTAGTGAGGTGAAATTCATCTATCATAACACTAAATATTTACCATTGACCGACTAAGTAGCATGTAGTATATTCAGAGTCCTAATTTCCATTATTTCCAACAGCAGCCAGACCTTGTCACCTTTCTGTTCCTTGTGCACAGGATTCCAGTTGTTCTAAATCCCCAACATTTCCTGATGTTTTCCTCTTCAAACATTGGAACCTACTTAGGAATAAAGTATCTCATTTTAGTTGATTGGCACTTCCCTAATGACCCATCCTTTCATGAGCTTGTTAGCTGTTTGTGTATCTTCTTTGGAGAAATGTCTCTTGAAGCCTTCTGCCCATTGGCATTTTCCTATCTGTGTAGTCAGAGTGTGTCCCTGTTCTGTATCTTAGAAGGTGATTTCAAAATACTTCTGCTTTATTTCCTTCAGTTATTCCGGCAGAGGTGATCCAGGTTCCCGAGTCAGGAAGCATTATGGCCCACCATCTAGGGAGGGTGCACACTGTGACCATGGCCTTTCAGGTTCTGGAGATGAGCACTCCTGTAGGAGACACAGGTGTTTAAAAGCCTTCTCTCTTTTTATCTAGTAGCACACTGCAGTTGTTAACTTGAACAAAATTAATACCGTGTTTTTTTAACGTAGTGATTGTGATGGCTGTGGCAGCAGTCCTGGTAGATATTATTCTGAATATCGAACTGGAGGCTCTTACAGAGGTTCCTATGAGAGCTATGGTAAGTGTCCAGACAGACTGTGTGTAAGTGACAGGATTGGATTTAACAGGCCGCCTTGTGATTTACTCTAATTTTACTTCCATTTGCCACTGGGAGGACTATATGCAGTATGGGTTTTGTATTATCTGTGAGGTCTTGTTTTCTTTTGTTAGCAGCTCATTTGGAACAGTGCAATTCTTTCAGGGGTGAAGGATCACACTCATTTATTGTCTTTATTAATGAAACGAAGTACAACATTTTCTTTTTCTTTTTTTTTTCTCACCTGAGGATATATATCATTGACCTCGGGAGAGTGGTACAGAGGGAGTGGGGCTGAGAGAACTCTACATCAATGTGAGAGAGATACTTTGTTTCGTTTCTTCATGTACAATTCCCATCCAGCGACAGGAATGGACCCTGAAAATCAGGGTCATGCCCTTGACCTGGAGTCAAACCCGGTATCCTGCAGTGCAAAGGCTGGTGCTCGACACATTAGGCACAACATCCAGGGGGTTCTTTTCACTTTTTTCTTTTTCAGAAGGAGAATTTGACAGTGTGAAGCATAGAAATAATACGAAGGTCAGGATTTCAGCCTGTTTCCAGAAAATGTGCCTTCACATATATTCATAATCAATTATTTCAGTTAAAACATTATTCTTCAGCTGTATTTTAGATAAATGTAAGCTCCCTTGCTTGCCTCAGCAATACTGACATATTTTTAGCACAGGTGTATGTATAAAAGCATAGGTTTTCCAACTATTTAAGGCTTTACTAGGGTCATGTCATACTGACTTAAACTTATTCCTTAAGATGTTAAAGTATTGTTATCTGGTCACTGACTTTCCAGGAAGCTCAGGTGGAGCACCACCAACATGAGGGACCCTCTGACTTATGGTGGAAGGAGTCGCTGGGATGATTATTACAGCCGCAGACGAGATGGATATGATGGAGGGGGATTAACAATTACTGCAACAGCCGATGGGACACCCCTGTAAGAGGTCCTGAGCGTGGTGCTGGCGGGGATCATAGGATTCACCATCTACGCAGGAGAGAGTGAATCATACAGTGCAGTAGCTAAACTATTGGGCTCCTCTGGAGGAGTCATAGGGGAAGCCCCTGTGACAAAGGAAGTAGACACTGAAATAAAAAATAATGCTAAGGTTTGGTTGACATTTAATTTGTAAAGACATTGCCTTCTTTTATTTAAGAATGACTAAAAGCAAACGGTGGGATGGGGAAGAAGCAAGAATTATCGACCCTTTATGAAATTTCTTTATAGAATGCAAAATTTGAATTATTCAAGGTTTTTTCATAGGTGTTCATTTAATTACAATATACTTAAATGTTTAATTTGAATACTTGTTGTGTTAAAATTTTCAGAATAAAGTTTCCCACAAAATTGAATTTGTCTGACTTTACTACAAACATACAAAGCAATGTGTTTGGATGGTGAGTTATATTCATGGCCCAGATTTCCCAGGGTGTCTATGACCATACGTACATAAAGTCTTTGAAGTGAACTGTATACAAAATGAAGCACTGTGTTTCTGCTTCAGGGCATGCTGCCCTGTTTTCCAGTTAGGGAGGGTACACAAATGAGGTATTCTCCTTGGAAAACCTAAATGGATAAACGGATTGAAGAACCTCTGACAAGGCTGCAAAACAAGGATTCCTCCAGCTCTGTGGCCCACACTTTGCCCCCTAAGATACTGATAAGGAGCAGGCCGATCCCAGTGGCCCCAGGAGGAAGAGGAGACCTTGAGGAAATAGGAGATGGTGGTGAGCAGCAATAGGGCAATGTGGCGTGGCAGCACAGCAGCCTAGGCCTCAGCATGAGGAGGATTTGCAGACACCTGTGGAAAGGAGTATAGGAAGAACATGTCATGGCAGCCCCTGTTGAGGGCCAGGTGGCAAGGCCTGAAGGTGCTGTGGGCGGCCTAGAGGGAGAGCTCAGAGGAGTGGCTCAAGGAATCTGCTTTTACTCTGAGTGACAGTGGACATGCACACTCCCTCCTCCTGCCTAAGCCCCCTGGCTGAGCTGGAATTGCACTGCCCTTGTTGTACTGGTAGTTCCTGTCTCAGGCACACACCCTGAGGCCCTGGTGTCACAGGCTGTATCCCTCCCAGCATCCAGGTGTCCCTTTGAGAGAAAAGCAATCGCCCAGGAACCTGGCAGCACACCGGGGGAGACCCAGGCGGCCCCTCCTCACCCGTCCTGTCCGCTCACTGGGGGCCATCGCCCACTCATAGTTCTTCAGGGCATTGAGCCACAGGTCCTTGTTGATGATCTGGTAGGGCAAACAGACCTGGGTTAGGAGAGCACAGGGACCCGAATAGAATCCCCAGCAGCAGGCGGACACAGGAAGCTGCATGCTGGCATGGCCAGCGACATCCTACCTCAGCAATCCTGCCAGATGCTGCCACACTGTGGTCAGAAAACCAGTAGAAGAAGCTGGGGCTCCTGTCCTGGTGCCTGTGCATGGAGGCTTCTCATTCACAATGCTGGTACCACTGAATGGGAGAGGCATGGCACACCCTGTGTCCTGCAAGAGAGGGGTCTGTGAAGCTGGGCACAGCACCTTCCAACCGTGCCCACCACCAGCTGCTATTTTCATTGGGCTTGGAAATGCCCTGGAGAGACCCAGCATGAAGTAATGCAGATTTCTGCTAGTGCTGGATCTTGGGTTGTTTTTAACATTTTTTTCTGATGCCAGCTGCTGCTTGTTTGAGAGGTGTTAGAGAGTCTGAAGCCTGAGCCAGGCCAGGCCATGCATATGGAAAAGCTGCTACAAACAGCTTGGCTGGAGCTGCTAATTAGATGGGGTGCGGACTCAGGAAACCACTAAGGTGGAGGAAAAAGTGTGGGCCATATATATTGATTATTAAAAGTTATGCAAATGCCCCCTAGAAATAAGCAAAGTTTTACATGTCTCCCATATGATGAGAGATTACATGCATTGCCCTCTCTTCATTTTTGCATTGTCAGCTTTTATTCATTTTAAAGTGTGCCCAGGTGGTCAACAAGTGTGTACTAGCTTGGAAATAAAGTATTGAATCATTCGTTCAGAGTGATTTGTTTATTTTACTTATAGTCTGTATTATTTTTATTACTTCTCCGGTTAAAATGCCAGAAGTAAAAATTCTCCATTTGAATTGCATTCTTTGCTTACAGTTTAAAATGATTTCATCTCTTCTATTATGAAATAGAATCATTACATAATCTATCGTATGTTTACATCACTCAGCTATTTTTACTTAAATGGGTCTATGAATATAACATTTTAAAATGTAGCATTTTCATTATCATAAATGCTTAAATTCGCTGATGTCCCAAAGTCAAATTGGCTGTGTAAACATAACTGATGGGATAGTAACTGATGCACATAAATAACTTCAGAAGGAAAATTTGGTATTACTTTTGTAAACAAATCCCAATAAAATTTCTGCCACACAGGGACCCTGATACAGAGTGACAGCCAGAAGAGCCATTCACATATTCTGGGTCTAAAATATTCCCTCGAGATCTACGCACCTCTGCCACATCCCCAACATTCAAGATTTAGCTAATACCCTTGGTTCCCTTGATTTTTTATGAATAAAAGCGTTTTCAAGTGCCCCCACTGATTCCGCCTAAATTACCACCCTTATTTTCCTTCTCAACATTCTTGTGCATAATAGTACTTACTTTCTTTTCCTTGAATATCTGTTGTCTTTACCACAAAACTCATTGCTGAATAAAATATGGTGTTTCTCGTACTTAGCACTCAGAAGGCACACGTGTAAATATCTGTTGAAAGAAGAAATTGAGGAATAACGTCTACACAAACTACATTTTGTTGTGCTTAGAAAGTAGCAAAAAGGGAATGACCATCAATTATTCTTCATAAGTCAAATAAATGGATCTTTGAACTCAACAAAAATTATGAGGCAAATCTAATTATTAGCTACTACAAAACCCTAAATATGAACGTAGAGTATAAAGGTCAATATGTAAAGAGCACCTTCAACATACCAGAAACCCAAAGGACATTGAGCAAATTAAAAGGACAATGAGGAATCACCTCACTCCTGTCAGAATGGGTAGCATCGACAAATGACAAGTGCTGGCAAGGTTGTGGAGGAAAGGGAACCCTAGCACACTGATGATGGGAAAGCCATATGACTGGTGCAGCCATAATGACAAACAAAATGGCATGTCCATAAAAAAATTGAAAACGGAACTCCCATATGACCCTGCCATCTCACTTCTAGGAATATATTTTAGGAAACCCAAAACACACATCAGAAAGGATATATGTTCCCCTATATTCATAGCAGCACAATTTACAATTGCTAAGATTTGGAAAGCACCTAAGTGCCTATCAACAGGTGAGTGGATAAGACAAACAAACTGCTGTACATTGACACAATGGAATACTACTCAGCAGAAAAAAAGGAAGAACTCTTTCATTTGCTAAGCATGGGTGGACCTATAGAGCATTATGCTCAGGGAATAAGCAAGCCAGAACTACACAAGTATCGTGTGATCTCACTCTTATTTGGAATCTCATGAACAAAATACATTGATTTAAAAATCATGGAGGCGGAGACATGGAAGCATGGACAGGCTGTGGAAACTCACAGGGAAGGCAGGGGAGGGTGAGTGGGTGATGGCTGAGACATAACCAACCAAGGACCTTGTGTGAATGTATGCACAACCCACAGAAGCAGGCAATGGGGGCGGTCAGGGCCTGGGGAAGGGAGCTGGAGTGGCCTGGAAGGGTCGCTGGGGGGAAGGAAACAGACATATGTAATACTTTCAACAATAAAGATTTTTAAAAAATAACTGCCATGAAAAAAAAAATGGAAAGAAAAAGGACATGTTATACGTTTTCAGGGGACAGGGGCTGTGTACACTTCAGGAGGACAGCGGCCTGATGTTAGCTCCCGGTCCATAGCTTCTCAATACCTTTGACTTGGGTAGTCACTGACATTGCAATTTTCTCAGACACCTACCCTTGTCAGCACAGAAGACAGGTGACGTTTTCAAGTTGCCATGACTGCTAAACCAGAAGCCGTGGAACTAGACCCAGAAGGTAGCAACCCTGATCGTCATGGTTCACTGGCTTGTGGATAGCTGACATGAGCTAACCTCTAGGCCAAGCTCCATGGGATTCTCATTACCCAGAGACCTGTGGGGAGTCGATAGTTCCATGCTCTGTCAGAGGTCTTCTCTGGGCATCAGAGGTGGCTTCCATCCCCTCTAAGTTCCAAGGTGTTCCTACCAAGGTGGGGAAACCATTAAGGAGAGGGTGCTGTTGACACATCTCAAAATGGACTGGGGTCTGTGCGAAGGTATATCCTTGCTTTCAAAGAAGAAAGGCTTTACCATGGGCGACACATCTTTGCCCAACGTAAGCCTTTCTGGCGGACTTTAAAGGATCATGAATTGGATCAGAGGGGCCCGGGCCCTGGTCATGAGCTGGGGAGGGAGGACAGGAGTTGGAGCAGAGCATGGTGCTCGGTATCCACTATCTAAGGCCACAAGGGATCAGCAAGGGCCTGTAGTTGGGAAAGGTACTTTCGTTTTTATCCTTTGCTATGTAGAGTCTCATTAGCTGCATGCTGAGCCATTCCTAAGTGGGACACAAAGAATGTTTACTGTTTGTATCAATGTTGATTGTGTCAGGATAATTCCTTTTCTGGAAGTGCCAGTAAGCATCTCCCAACAGAGCGGGATCAAGAAGGGGTTGAGGGAGAATTTCCAATCTCCAGCTCTGCCCGTGGTCCCCGAGAAGGGCAGGATTTGGATCGCCCTAAGCCCAGCCATCCTGTGATGTTCTTGTTACCTTTGTCCCACACAGCAATGGCGGATATCCTATGATTCCTCTGCCTTCAGCACTGTAACTCCTGCAGTAGGAAAGTAAGGACACCCTAAGGCGGGCTTGATTCCCTAGGCTCTGTCATTGGGCTCCGTCTGTCCTGACTCAGAAACACACGGATGGGGCACAGGCAGGTTTACAGCTGTGAGTATGGGAAACACAGAGTTTATGCCTGTATTATTATTTATTAATCATGGTATTCTTTTCCACATGAACAACTGTTAAGCTACTTTTGCTCCACCCTGGATATATAAAATAGGTTCTCACATGGTTATTGATTACTGAGGCAGGAAAGTCCCAGGAGCTGCCCACTAAGCTACAGAGACAGGAAAGCTGGTGTTGCCACTCAATTTCACTACAAAGGCCTGAGAACCAGGGAAGAAGATTATGTAAATTTCAGTCTGAGGGCAGGAGAAGGTGAGATGAGATGTCCCCATTCAATCCATGAGACACAGGGGGGCTCAGATCCTTCTTACCTGGCCTTTTGTTCTTCTCAGATCCTCAGCGGGTTGTTTGAGCTCAATCTCACGGGAGGGCAATGTGTCTGCTAAACTGAGTCAGCCAGTGACATGTCGGTCACAGCCAGGAACACCCTCACAGATACACCCAGAAATAATGTGTAATCCCAGAACCCCATAGCCCACTCGAGATCACCATTAAATTTATCTTCACCATGAACACCTATCCTAATTGCCCTGAGAATGAGGACCTTGCTAAGATATACACTTTCAGTGCTAAAACCGGGGAAATCCTGGAAAAATGGCAAGAATCAGTCACAGTGCAGTTTTTCCAGTGCTTCTGCCAGGCTGATTGAGACATCCAAACAGTTCTTGGCATTGTATATACACAGCAGAAATACATATGTGCCAGGTAGAAACTCATCGACGTATCGCAGACCCCTTGAGGGTCCTTGCAAAGAGGGCACACACACACCTGGTATCTCTTCCCTTGTGGGGAAAAAGGAGCCATTTTGGAAAGAGGCCAGGTAATAAGGAGACCGGCATTGTGAGAACTGCCTCCAGATTTGGAGTCCATTGCTCTAAGGGAGAGGACATGCTCCGTAAAACAGAGTTGCAACTCCAGACCTTTACTGCTCAGTCTCCTTGGATATGGTGTCACAATGAGATATCCCAAAAGACTGAGAGCACCTGACTCTCCTCAGTCCCTCAGCAACACAGTCCCCTTTTCTCAGTTGCTCTTCTTTCAGCAACAGGCCCAGAGAGGGACCACCCACTGAGGAGGGCCATCCTGCCAAGAGAGCCTGGGCACTCCTAATTGAAGTGGGCAACAGTAGAAGAAAATCCATCTCAGGCGCTCTGCTCTGCGGTAGAGATGAAAGCACTTAAAGTGGAGATTCTCCTGAGAGCGGTAAAATGGCCCCATGCATGCTCGCCCTCTTCTCCCCATGACTGCAGTTGAAGAGGTGGAAAGAGTTGCATGTTCTGGGACTCTGAAACACAGGTAAAGAGGAAACCGTCACTGTCCCAAAAGAATAAGCTAGAGAGAAGGTTTGCATGCCATGGTGAGAGAGGCTCCTGCAATGTTTCTCCAGCCCATTGTGAATGAAGGCTGTGGAAGCATCTTCAGGGCACGAAGGGAGCCTATGAGCACAGGGCCAGTTGAGTTCCCAGTGTCCCATGAGCTGGCTCCACTGTGTAAAGAGTGTCACTCCTTGTGTGTGAGCAACAGTAATGATCAGCCTTGTCCTCCAACTGAAGCCCAGGCATGGTCAGCATGGCTGTGTTGCCAGACTTGGGGCCAGAGAAGTGCTCAGGGATTCCTGAGGGCCAGTGTGACCCCATAAATCAGGAGGTTAGGGGCCATGTCAGAGACATAAACGGTACCAGGTCACATAACCCAGTGCCATCACTTCTTCCAGCAAGCAGATGGTGACCTACTTTCCAGGTGTGCCGGACAAGGCACAAGACCCTGAGGGCAGACAAGGACACAGGACCCTGAAAAGACCACGAACACAATCTGGCGAGCCAACCTGAGAGAATGGGAATAGTTTGAGTGTTTCTTCTTACTCAGGACACACTGAGACCTGGTGACTGGATCCAACCTCAGATGCCCTTGTCTTTCCTCCTGTGGGCATCAACATGGTACTTGACTGAGGAATTGAGGACTTCCCTCATGTGACATTGGGAGGAAAGTGCGGACAGTGACTGAGGTTTTCTAGGAAAACATCCAATCGCTTGGTTACTCCAGAACCATGGACAAATCTGGACTCTTTTATTCTTTCTCAGCCATTTCCTTGACACTCTCAGTTGCAATGAGTCCTCATGCCCCCCTTGTCCCAATCTGCATAGTGTCTGATGCTCGGGGCCCGTTATTGCCACTTCCAGAAGTAGAAATATTGGGAAGTTGAAATGTTGGGACACAGCAGACACAGGGCATACACCTCTGTGGCAGACACAGACTCAAGAGAATCTCCTGTTAAACACCAGTGAGGACTTCATACAGGTCAGGGGTAAACCACAGCAAACTTCCTCCCCATATGAGGACAGCGGTGCCCCCTGACGGCCTAAGATGATTCAACCTGAGAGTCAGAGAAGGCAGCTGAGAGGGAGGTGGCAGACTCTGCTCTGTCTGCTTCTCTTACTCTTTCAAGTCCAATCCAGCTCAGTACCTGGCCCCTCGATAACTCCTACATGCATCTGAGCCCAGTTACCTTTGTATCCCACTTCCTTTTGCATGGGCTGTCACCGGCCACAGGAGGTGGACCAGACCCTCCCCTTAGGACCATTTTGCTTGTTTCTAGGTAGTTTTGGCAGAGGGTTAGTGCTCCTGAGGTAGCTCTTTGCCTTGCCTGAGGAGACATTAGACGTTGAGTAAAATCAATTGCAGGAGGGCAAGTGGGTGAAAAGAAAATGGGATCAAGGGAAGACAGAATGACTTCCCACAACGTTGAAGGTCACAATACCCATGATGGAGAGAGCTCAGTAGGACTGATTGCACTGAGAGGAAAACACGAAGTGGGATCCTGAGTTTGAGATTCAGGGAGGTGACTTGGCAAGAAACCTAACCCCAGGTCTTCTCCCAAGAGTGTGGCAGGATCTCAAATAGGGCACACCATGTTCTTCACTGTACCCCCTACATGATCCACTGGGAATCCTCACCTCTGAGCCATGTGACTTCTGGTGGCAAAATCTGCCTCATGCACAGAGAGATGGTTGGCGGGGTGTATTCTTCTGGAAAGAGTTGGATTTGGAGAACAGACAAGTCAGAACCGAGTGGTCCTTGCCAGATTGACATGGCACTGTACTCAGGTAATGACTGGAAGTCCTATGGATCAAGATGCTCCCACAAAGCTAGGGCACAAAGTTTGTATTATTGTTCATACCACAGCACAGACATTCTGAAGAGCAAAGGGTGGTGACACCTTGGCTAAGGGAGGTCAGACATCTGTGATGGAGCAGAGCCGTGTAAATTGGATATGTTAGGCGGTGACAATATTCTATGTGATACCATGGCTTCAGTGTCAGTGCCTAAACCTGTATGTGCTCCATTAAGTCAGTTTCCACAGTAATGTCTTTGGTGTGAGATAACAGTGAAATGGTACTAATCCCTGACCTGTTCTTAAATCCATCAGCTGGACCTGTGGACCAAGTAGACTGAATCCTCATCTCCTGGGAAAAGTGTGGGAAGCCCTGGGCGCATTCCAGTTATCCTCATCCTTCCTGCAGGAAGCAGACCTCTGACCTTCATGGAGTTGCACCTTGTCCTCGTTCATTGCGCCTTGTTCTGTCAGGACCACAGGGACCCAGGGCCAGTGCTTCAGGAGTAACCACTCTCATTTAACACCATCCTCTACCTGTGTGCCCACATGATAACACGTGACGTAGACATGCTAAGCATGATGGCTGCCAGAGCAGGCAAAAGGACCACTTGCAAAAATAGTTAATAACCAATAGAGCTAAACAAATACATTTAAACACACTAATATTTATTCCCAAACCCATACTTTCAGGTCAAAGAAATATAATAATTTCCTTTCAGAATGCCAACTAGGGAGAAAGATGAAACATCCGGAAATAGTACATGATAAAGAGAGAGGCACCTGACACGGAGGTTCTGTGACACATGAAAGGTCATGCTCTGTGGTGCTGAGTCTCTGACTGAATCTTATGGAAGAAGAGTGATGGGTACATTGGCCATAGTGACTTCTAAAGCACTTCTAATCCCTTCCATCAAATTGACCCTTCTTCCACATCCAATAAAAATTAAACAGGTGTCCAATGGTGTTACTTGAGAAATGCAGGGACCATGTCTCCCATCTGAGACCCCAAATACCCAGGGAACAGTGTGCTTCTTATTCCAGCAAGGTCTCATCAGAGAGACCCTGAGCACCCAACAGCTTGTCCTGGTTCTCCTGGTAATAGTCCCTCTTATGAAATAGTGACTACCTTCTTAAAAGGAAATGGTGGTCCACCTTTGAGGAGAAACACTAGAAGGGCCAGTGGGGGCTCCCACAGTCCTATGAACATCGAAATAACATGCAACCTATGGGCCCTGCTGTTACAGTCAGGAGCCACAACCAATCTCAGATGCCACGGTGGAGGGTCAGCAGAGCCATTACTCTCTGGTTCGTACTGGTGTCCAGCATAGCGACATTGCTCGCCCCCCGCCCCCTCACACACACACACACACACACACACACACACACACAAACACACACACCCTACATGCAGGCTCACCCCTCTGACCAGCTTTACACAGATGTGGGGCTGGGACTCAGGATCTTCTCCGCGTCTTCATTAACAGGGACTCTTTCCCACTGCGCTGTGACACAACTGGAGAGGGTTTACATGGGTCACTGTTGCAGCTTGGACGATTAAAGCATGATGGTAAACAAAGCAGTACTTGGGAAAATGTCACCAAGTGACTTAAATGGAGAAAATTATAGCAAAGACTTAACTTCCAGGTAGGGTGATCATCCATGTCATTTCTAAGAGCTGACATCTGCAGGGCTGGTAGTCAGAGATGGCTTACAGCCTTTGGATCATGAGGTCACACACCAGGGCTTGTGGCACCTTGGCCCAGCTTCCTTCAACAGTCCTGAACTTCTTGGCCTGATAGTTATGTGTACTTGTACTGTTTGATGCACTTTAACTGGGATTATCACTGGAAATGTGTTGCAGCATCACGGAAATCTTTGGGGACCCCTGAGGAATGGGGCCACCTCCCACAGATTCTGCAAGATCCAAGCAGCCATGGGCTGCTTTTAGAAGCATCCTTTAGATACCTGAGTGCAGAGGTGATTCTGAGAGGACACAGAACCTTTCACTCAAAACCCAGCCTCAAACCTTCCTAGGTTCTGGGAAGTATTGGGAGCATAAAAAGACAGAAAATCAAATTGGAAGGAGGGGAGAAAGGAAGAGAAGGAAATAATTTTTTTTTCCTTTATTCTCATTCCCACTTCATTTGTGGAGAACTGAATCCAGGTGGTCTGCACAGGTATGAGAGTGTTATGCCCAGAGCTCGGGGTCCCCAATAATCCACCACCAGGAAGCCTCCTCCGATGCAAAAGCAACGAGTCTTTATTGATCAATTCTAGAATTGGCTCCCAGCCTCTATCCGGCACAGCGGTGAGGCGAGAGAGAGTGTCCCAGGAGAACAAAGGTTATATAGGGCTAGCTATTTGGGGTGGGCTTTAGGGGTGGTGTGAGTTACAGAGATTGGTCAGGGTTTTACAGCATAAGGGTCAGGAAGTGACCATCATATTCTGAAGGTTGGAGCCGTCCTCCACTGTAGCCTTATTAGGACCGTCGCTACATTTCTGGAGCTTCATTGGTCCACTCAGGTGGGTGGTTGGGAGAGTTAGGACAATACCAGCATTCTTGTGGTCACTCTCGCGGGGGAGCAGCTTGGGCTGAGGGCCCAGCCTTGCAAGACAAGATAGAGGAGAGGGAGAAGAGTATGTCCCTGCTTCGTCCTTGAAGAGGGAGGAGGGTGCATTTCTGCTTAGTTCTGCTTAGTTCTTTCAAGTTCCGTTCTGTCCCTTCAAGAGGCTAAGGGATTTAAAGTGGGGATTTCCCAGACGATTGTGGGAAACCTACCCAATAAGCACACGAGGGGCCTCCTTGTGGCTGTTACAATGAAAGGTTGAATGAGTGGTCATCTGGATGCACAAAACACAAGTAAAGACAACCAGCCAGTAACGGAGAGTTTGCTTTGGGATTGTGTGTGAGAGAGGACACTATCTGAAGAAAACAACTGTGCTCTCAATGCTTTGTGAGAGGAGGAAGGACAGAGAGAGGATGAATTTTCCTCAGAGCCATGTTGCATGAGCACCTGCTCGGGGTGGTGAAGCATCTTCAGAGCAAGGAGGGAGCCTGTGAGCCCAGGGCAGGTGTTGGTCTCACGTTCCCACAAACAAGCACCACTGTGGATTGTCGAGTGAGACTCCCTCCATGTTCTGCGTGGAGTAGGGTTCGGTATCTGAAAGAGGAGCCACACAGCAAATGAGAGAAAAAGATGCGAGATAATTTTGCAATATTGGGGGACCAGGCGGCAAGTCCCGAAGGACTTCCTCCTTGGTCAGGCCGCTCCAATCTTTTATTGATCTGGAGTAGCCCTTAGGGTAAGGAGGTTTCAATGACACACAGATCAGCAGAAAATTTCCAGGAATAGACAAAGTATCTGATTAGCCCATCAATAGATTTCTGGGAGTATCTGATTAACAATAATCAAGAAGGATCTACATAAGTATCTAAGGAATTAAGGGAACTAAGGTGGGGATGCTTCAACTATTATTACCTAAATTAACTGAGTGGTTCCTAGATTAACTGGGTGGTGCACAGCCCTGACCTTTGCTAGGACTTTCAAGCCCTGACCTTTACTAGGACTTTCAAGGGCTACTAGCTTTTGGGGGGTCTCTGTCTAAACTCAGCTAGTGAAGACAATGAATGGACTCCGGCAGCGGAATGTGCCATG
Source organism: Myotis nattereri (assembly GCF_964212035.1). Classification (NCBI taxonomy): domain Eukaryota; kingdom Metazoa; phylum Chordata; class Mammalia; order Chiroptera; family Vespertilionidae; genus Myotis; species Myotis nattereri. The sequence continues at coordinate 21,026,168 of NC_138094.1, read as the reverse complement.
GCTCATGTGAAGAACAACAGTACTAATCAGCCCCATCCTGTAATGGCAGCCCAGGCCTGGGCAGTGTAGCTCTTTTTCCACATTTTTATCAAGAGAATAAATAAGGGATCAGTGATGGCCATTTTTGGATTTTATAAACCAGCAGTTTAGGGCCATGCCTGGTCATTCTTTTTACTAGGAAACATGATCATAACAACTAAAATCATCGCTGTGTCTGGCACAGGTGGAGGAGACTGCCTGTCCCAGAGCCCTGGACACTGAGTGAGGCTGAGTCAGGGCAGACTGGGCCAAGGGCCCTGAAAACAGCAAAAGCACTCACTGGTGGGTGCAGTGCTGGGGACCTGGTGAGCCTGAAGAGGAGGCAAAGAATCAGGCCAAGGTGAACCCACGGTCCCTTCCACAGAGGCCTCACCTGGGCCCTGAGTGAGGAGGGTGAGCAGGAGCAGAGGCCAGGTCATGGTGGAGCTACAGCAACAATGCTGCCTTCTGACACCACAAGCCTGAGCCTGGCTCCACACACTTCTCTTATCCACTCCCCTGCCTCAGAGGAGGGAGGGGCCTCCATGCAAATCTGCTTCCTTCTCCTGCCTCAACACATTCCACTCCATACTGACCTGGAGTCTACATACACCTGCAACCCTGGAAAGAAGAGCTTTCCCAAGAATGAAGCTCTTGCCCTGGCTGGGTGGCTTAGTGGGTCACAGCATCATCCTGGTATGGCAAGGTTGGGTGTTTGATGCCTGGCCAGTGCACATACAGGAATTCATAATGAGTGCTTAGGAAATCAGAACAAAACCTCCACGTCCTTCTCTCTCCTCCCCTCTCTCCCTAAATTCAATCAGTAAATGCTTTCAAAACAGTCAAACTCTTTCATATACTCTAAGTAAGGTCAGACAGAGCCCAGGACAGCATGCAGTAATGGAGCCAGTCAAGGGATACCTACCTTTTCTCTTCGGGGAGTCCTGGTGTATCCTGGATGAGCTATCCCAGGACTTCCCTTTGTGTGGTGTGGGCAAAGGTAAAGACAGCTTGACTGAGGCAGGTTCGGGCACTCCATTTCCTGGGTGTCAATGGCAGAGCTGGGGTCTGCATATTGCCCTCCACTCCTTCTTATTCCCCTTAGTGAGGATGGCTCCTCTGCATGGCTCCATCCTCTGTCTTTGCAGTGGTTTTATTCTGAAGCAGAGCCCTTGAATGTATTAGCTCTTTTAAGAGATGATGTATCGGGCACAACAGTTTGGGGACCTCATGGGCTTGCAGGGAAGCAGCACTTCAAACTTCATCCCAGGACAGCATAAAGCCCAGCAAGTACCTTCCCCACATCCAGGCTCTTGTGCCTCTAGGGTCCTAAGACTATACATCCCCCTGGGGTCCCAAGACTGCATTCCTCAGGGAAGGCAGCTGAGGGGGAAGGGACAATTCCCAGATTACTTCCTTCCCATCTTCTATCCCTTCCAGCTCAGTACCAGGTTCCTTGACCCCTTCTATTTCCCGGTGAGCCCATTGCCCATTGTCCATCAACTTCTTCTAGACTGGAAGGTGTTGCCTGCCACACCAGATGCTATTATCAGGGCTTATTAGTATGCCCCACCATAGACTAGGCACCATGGTGCTGCTTGTGAGGCAGCTCTTGGCTCAAGGCTGAGGACACATTACCTAAAAACACCGAATAGCAAGGTTGGATGAGAAACATGGTGCCAGGTGAAGACACACTGACTTCTCAAATTGTGAGGAGAAAAATATTGTACAAAGAAGCAAAGGCTCTGTGGGATTGAGAAGACCCAGGGGCTTAGAATAGCAGAAGTCAAGGTGAGAGATGCGCTGGTTCCTTGTGGAGATTCCAGGGAGAGTCTGTTTCCTGGCTCCTCCAGTTGCTAGGTCGCCAGCATTCCATGGCTGTAGCAACATGACTCCAATCTCTGCTCTGTGGTCCCATCTCCTGCTCATCTTCTGTCCCCAACTCTGCTTGCACACATTGGTAATCCACTGTATTAGTCAGGGTTCTTCAGAGCAGCAGGAGGATATGAGGACTTGGCTGGTGTGATTACAAAGACTGAGAAACCCCAAGATCTGCAAGCTGGGGGGCCCAGGAAAGCTGTTGGTCTAATTTGGCCTGAGACTAAGGACCTGAGAACCGGAGGAGCTGATGGTTTAAGATCCAGTGTGAGGACAGAGGCCTGTGAGATGGGATGTGATGTCCCAACCCTACAGTTATTCATGAATATAGGGGTGAGTTCCTCCTTATGTTCTAGTCAGGTTCTCAGTGCATTGATGCTGTGCACATAGGGAGGGTGATATCCTTTTAGGGTCCACCACTTCAAATGCTAAACTTCTCTTGAAACTAGCTCAGAGACACACCCAGAATTCATGTTTAGGTTGGGCTGCTGTCCTGTCCTGTGGGCTGTGAAAACAAGGCATACAATTAACAATCCCAGTCCCCATCTCAAAGCCTTCATCCCATCTGCAAACTCCCTTTTGCCTTATTAGGTAACATTCCCAGATCCCAGGGATTAACACCAGGATATCTTTGTGGCCTCATTACCTAGGCTCTGGAACCAGCCTTCCTGTCCTGCACAGTGACACACACACACACACACACACACACACACACACACACACACACGGCTCTGAGAGGCTGTTCTCAGGATGTTTTGCACAGTAGCACATGGAGGTGTTCCAGACACAGGAGCTACCCCAAACCAACTTTTAAACAGCGTTTAAATTGACCTGGCTGTCCTTTTCTTGAAATACTTTTAATATTAATGGAAACCTGAGAGTCTGTTCCCACTGCTTAGGACTGCACACAAAGTAAGGGAAGGACCTAGAAATATCCATCAGTATAACCTTGCTCACAGTCTAGCTTCTGTAGCCTTCACTAGTGCTTCCCATTGAATTATGCCTTACCATAAACCAAAGAGGACATTTTCCTCCTACAATCAAAGACATTTTAGGACGTCGCTTATGAATTCCCACACTGGTTCCCATGTGGTTCTTTGTTTAAGGAATTCCTTCCCTCCCATCACGGGCAGGAAGATGCTTTCCGTGTGGAGCCTGGGTGACATCCATTGGCACCTCTCAACTTTCTGCCCTTTCCTTCCTTGATGTCTAAGGAGGCACTGGGCCCAGCACCTACCTGGCATTACAGAATTGAAGGACAGGTGATCAGGGTGTGACTCCACCTGAGAGAGGAGAGGCTCCCCCTGGTCCCTGTGAGGCTCTGTTCCAGGAGGGGCAAGGAGATTCCTCAAGCTGGGACTGATGGCTATACTCTGAGTTTGGGAAAATATGGAAGAGAGAAGAACCGGGTACACAAGGCTCCAGAAGCACAAGCCCAAGTTTGTTCAGAAGTTCTTCATAGACTCCACATTCATGACACCTGTGGGTGGATGAATTTCTTCATGCTTTCATCTAGGCAAATTAGGTGAATGCAGTTAGGAGGAAGTTGCTCAACAGACAAAGCCCCATGCTATCTTTTGATAGATGGGGCAAAGGAGCCAATTGGGAAATATTTCATCAAGATGGAAAGGACACTGTGTCAAGCTTGGTATGAGGGCAGCGGGTAGGGCCTTGGGGGGGTCAGTTCTGTACAGTGCACAGGATTTGTCCCTCCAACTCTCCCCCAGCTCAGTCCTCATGAAATATTGACTGATTGTTTTGTCAAAGGAGACAGAGAGCCTAAAGGAAGTTCTCATCTGTGGTGTCTCTTGTGGTACGCTTCTTTTTCAAGGGGCCACCAAACTGGAGTAGGTTCCTCGTGTCCATGAGGAGAGGTGAGAGGACTTCAGAGAGAACTCCAGCCATGGAGACATAAATGTCCCTGGACACAGGGAAACAGGAATTCAGTGAGCAGGGATCCTGGGAGCTCAGGCAGGTTTGCTCTCATTTCCCCCAGTTGCTTGAGGCACTGTGGTAAGTGCCACAGATGGGATATTAAACAATGACATCAGCCCCCTTCCAGGCTGGAGCCTAGAGATGATCACAGAGGCTGGAGTGCCAAACCAGTAGCCAGGGGAATGGTCTGAGATCCCTGAAGGCTACAAACTGACAGGCTCCATCAGAAGTTGAGAGGCAGTGGCCCTGCCTTATTGGTGCTAGGCCACCTCATTATAACCCGCACTCCTCCCCACCCAGTGTCACTGGCTCTTCTGGAGCTTCTGCTTCAGAGACCTGAATGCTGAGGGAGGTTGAGTCATGAAGAGAGAGTTCATGAACTTGAAAATGAAGACAAAGGCACAGGCAGATTGCAAGTCCAGGACCATGGCTCCAGTTGAACCTCAATAAAACAACTGGTCACCCAAGAAACAAACTATGCCTGTGCAGTGATCAAGGGTGGTGAGGAGCACAGGAACCCAGACATGCTAGAGGCTCTCAGAGTGCCTCCTGAGCCCAGAGCTGGACAGGGCAGCCTACCCCTGGGGTTATTGGTCTCAGCAGGCTGTCCTCTGTTGGCGGTGGAGGTGGGAAGGTGTTCATGCCTATTCATTCAGACGCCTTCTCTGAGCCTGGACTGTCTTCACTGTCCCCCCTCACTTCAGACCCCTAAAGGTGGGACCTCAAAGAGTGTCCTGCCTCCTTGGGACCTGGCCAAGAGGGTGTGTCTGGTATATATGTTTAAAAATAAATCTGGGAGGGGCTCCCCATGGAGACAAGGCCCCTGAGTAGAGTTATTCCGGGCGAAGAGCTGAGAACACAGGACCCAATAAGTGTGAGCCAAGGTTTGTTCCATAGTTCCACAACTGTCTAAACCAGTGTTCTCAACATTCCTAATGCTGCGACCCTTTAATAAATTTCCTCATGTTGTGGTGACCCCCCACCATAAGATTATTTTCGTTGCTACTTCATAACTGTAAGTTTGCTACTGTTATGAATAGTAATGTACATATCTGATATGCAGGATGTAGTTCCATTGTTCCTGACCCAGAGGTTGACAACAGCTGGTAAACAAACATTCATGATACCTGCGCATGATTCACTTTCTCATCTATGGGTGCAAATCAAATATAAGGAGCAGTTTAGGGAGCCCGGAGCCTCACCCCACACCCCCACACACACCCCACTTGGAGGTTTGCAGAGCCCAGAGACCTCTGCTCAGCACAAAACTTAGTGAGCCCTGGACTGAGGTTGGGGACACTGGGGCCCAAACAAAGGTTCCCTGCTGTGTCCCTAATTGTGGCTGCAGCTGCCACACAGCCAAACAGAGCTGCAGCATCTACCCTTGCAGTGTCTCCCCTTGACCAGTGCTTGCAACATCTCCCCTGGGACCAGTTTCACCAACAGCAGTCCCTCCCCACCCCTGGAAACAAGGTACTCAGCCTTGTAGTACCTGCTGTGCTGCACATAGCAGATGGTCAGGGCCTCCCTGTCCAGTACGGTAGCCACCAACCCCATGTGATGATTAAGCCCTTGAAATATATGCAGTGCACTTGAGGAGCTGAGTTTTTATTTTAATCTATCAAGGTAACATATACTTTGGTTATTGTTTAGAACACCTTGAGTGTGTCAATGAATCTATTTTATCAAATGCTAGGGAATGCAAATACAGACTCAGCATTCCTGATTTAAAAAGATACAATTTAGCACTCAATCCTTAGTGAGATGGCCTGTGAGAGACATCAAACTAAGAAGACTTTGTGCAAAACTTGAAGGTAAAATACCTCATTAACATTTTTTGTTGTTGTTGTTGCTTAAAGTATTACAAAGAGTATTACATATGTCTAATTTTTTCCCCCCACCCTTGACAATCCCCTGGCCTCCCCTACCCCCCAGTGTCTTATGTCCATTGGTTTTGCTTATATGCAGGCATACAAGTCCTTTATTTGTGGCTGCTTGGTTCTTCTAGGCCAGGCGAATAGACAAATTAACACACAGAGATTAACAGGAAAACATCAGGGGTTAGTGCATGTGCAAGTAGGTTTCACATAGAATTGACGTAGCCATAAAATTACAAACACATTGAAGCAACATTGGGTATATGACATTTTTAAAGTTTTTAAAGCAAGTTTTTTATTGATATCAGAGAGGAAGGAGTGGGAAAGAGAGCTAGGAACATTAACGATGAGAGAGAATCATTGATCCTCAGCCTTCCGTGGGCACCACCCTGGGGATCCAGCCTGAAAACTGTCATGTGCCCTGATAGGAAAATGAATGCTGATGCCTGGCTCATAGGTCCATGCTCAACTACTGAGCCAGGCCGATTGGACTATGTAGTATATATTTTGAACAAAGGAGAAAGGGGGGACGTTATTTTTCAGAAGTGAGAATGGGCAATTTGCAGGTAGTTGAGGAAGAACAGAACACACGTGTCAGGAAAATTAAGAAACCATGAGACACGGGTTATCTAGCCAACTGACAGCAGTCTGAACCCTCTTAGCCAACGGTTAAGAAATAAAGGAAACCAAGTTTCTGCCACCCTGAAGCTTCTTTTGGGGATATTGATTTTCAGCTGTTTATTAAGTAGCCAAAGTGTCAGAGAGCACCTTTGGGCACCCCAGCACCCTCCTGGCCAAAAGAGAGAGAGGGAGAGACCTTCTTCAGAAGATTGTTGCCTTTGCCTGATTGGAGTGAAACATGGTAAACAACAGGGCTTCAGCAGATGTCTATTAGCTAGATACCACTCCTCCCCTGTCACCATCAATCAGGAGTGTGGGAGCGGTTCCCAGATATTGTTGGTCCCAGGAGGCAGGGTTATAAATTCCCGTGGCTGCTGTGTCCAGTACTGGAATTGGTGGCATTTCAGCTCACCCAGCACACCTCGTAGGCCCACAGCTAGACAGGGCAGAGGCTGGGTCCAGGATGGCTGGGCCCAGGGCCTGGAGAAAAGGGGGAAATGCAGAGGAGAAGAGGGGGATGACTCAGGTGAACCTGGAGGGGAGGGAGAGGCGTCAGTCCAGGCACACACATGAACTTGCCTTGGGAACGGTCACGTGTGTCCTGGGGAGAAAGAAGGGAGTAGAGCCCAGGCCATGGGGGAAACCCCGCCAGGACAAATAATTGCCAAATGCATCTAGGAAAGAGGTGGGAGAGCTAGGCTGAATATCTAGTTCCAATCTACACTAATAAAAGAGAAACATGGTAATTGGCTTACTACCGCTACCCTTTCCATTTGCTAATCAGCGAGATATGCAAATTAACTGGCAGCCAACATGGCCGCCGGCAGCCAGGCAGTTGATGGGAACAGGGAGGCTTGCTTGCCCCAGCATGAGGATGCGAAGGTTCCCCATCTGCAGCTGGGGGGCTCTGAGCTCCTGAAGCAACAACTCCAAAAGATACAATGTTTTAATTATAGAGGCTAAAGGATGGCGGTTAATTTGCATACTCAGGCTGCAAGCTGAGCGAAGCCATACAGCCCTGAAGCAGCAGGGCAGAGAGGCCACAGGGCCCTGGGAACAGTGGAGCAGACAGGCCTCCTGGCCGGGGATAAGTGGAGCCAAGAGGCGTCAGGACCCCGGGATCAGCGGAGCCCCGAGGCCTCAGGACCCCGGGATCAGCGGAGCCGAGAGGCCTCAGGACCCGGGGATCAGCGGAGCCGAGGGCCTCAGGACCCGGGGATCAGCGGAGCCGAGAGGCCCCCCGGCACCAGGATCAGCGGAGCCGAGAGGCCTCCTGGAACCAGGATCAGCGGAGCCGAGACGTCTCAGGACCCCGGGATCAGCAGAGCAAGAGGCTTCAGGACCCAGGGATCAGTGGAGCCGAGAGGCCTCCCTGTACAGGTTATCAGTGGAGGTGAGAGGCCTCCCTGCCCCTGGGATTAGCAGAGCCAATAGGCCTCCCTGTCCAGGTTATCAGCTGAGCTGATAGACCTACCGGCCCCTGGGATTAGCTGAGCTGAGAGGCCTCCCTGTCCAGGTTATCAGCGGAGCCAAGAGGCCTCCCTGTCCAGGTTGTCAGCAGAGCTGAGAGGCCTCCCAGCCCCTGGGATCAGCGGAGCCGCGAGGCCTCAGGACCCCGGGATCAGCGGAGCGAGAGGGGTCCTGGCCCCGGGGTCAGCGGAGCAAGGAGACCTCCCGGCACCAGGATCAGCGTGACAGGGGGAGCGACCAAACCCCTGATCGCCCTGCAGCTCTGTGCATGACAGGGGGCGGCGCCCCAACTCCCCAATAGGCCCTGCTCTGTGCATGACAGGAGGCGGCACCCCAACTCCCCAGTCGGCCCTGCTCTGAGCCTGACCAGGGGCTGCACCTAGGGATTGGGCCTGCCCTCTGCCATCCAGGAGCAGGCCTAGCCAGCAGGTCATTATCTCCCAAGGGGTCCCAGACTGCAAGAGGGCACAGGCCGGACTGAGGGATCCCCCTCACCCCTAAGTGCACAAATTTTTGTGCACCGGGCCTCTAGTATAAAATAATAGAGTTGGTTCTTGTTTGTTTGTTTGTTTCTGCTTTTATCGGTTCTGCTCTAGATGACAATCCCAGATCCACTGGGGCTGAGAGCAGTCGCCTCATTTGTCCACATTCCTCCATCTATGTAGCTGGAAACCTTAAACTCTGCTAGTTCATAGGCATGGGGAACGTCTGGAGGAATGGCAGGGTAGGGGCACACAAGAAGCCAGCCTCACCACCCTGCTGTTACACTCTGCCCCCACGACCTCCCCACAGCCTATGGTGAAGAGATGCAGGATCACCTGCATGACAGGGACACAGTGTCCTCTGCCCACTCTCCCTCTCAGATAAGGTCTCACAGTTTGCAGAGTCTGAATATTCCCCAAGTCTGAGTGTGGAAGAGAAAGGCAGCACAATGTGTCTGAGGCTGCCTGTCACTCCTTGAGCCAAGTTAAGCAGAGAGAGGTTTGAACCACACAATGAGCGTTTATCCAAGGATGCGGTCAGTATGGGGAGAGCAGTCCCTCACCCTGGAAATTCAGCTCTCAGCCTCTTGGGGAGAAGATAGCTACCTGTAGCTGCCAGCTGCAAGTGTGACATGCAAAGGGGAGGGGAGGGCCTACTATCTGCCCTTCAGGAGCTCAAAGGCTGACCACAAGGTGGCTAATCTTCCAAGACTTTAGGAACAGCTCAGCCTCTTCCTGGGATGAGATTGGAATGGTCAGCCTTCCTGAGGAAGACCCCAGGAGGGGGACAGGGTGCGGGCACAGCTGCCAAATCAAAGCCTGTCCTGTGCCTGGTCTCTTTGCAAAATGCAGTTCTTTTCTGAGTAGTGGGCCATGGAGGCAGCCTGTTTTCAGTAGAGCCTGTTTCATCCTCCAGTGTCCCAGGGCCTCGTATTTATAGTTTGTAAGTAATGATTAAACAACTGCGGCTCTATTCTTATTACAAGCCCTTCCTCACTAAGAGAAGCTGATTTCCAAGGACACCCAGGAGATGCCTCAGGCCAGCTTGGATGACAGGGCTGGGCCTCAGCTTTGCTCTTCCCCTCTCCCTCTCTCCTCACAAGCCTGGCTTTTGTCTCCTAAAGAGACTATGGAAAAGCAGGCAGCAAACCCTGTCAGACTGAGCATGCCAGACCCCCTGTGCGCCCTGGAGGCGCCACCTGAGAGGAGAGCCCTGGGTTAAGGTTCAGCTAAGGGGCAGCTCTGCCAGAGCCTGAGCACCAGGCTGTGGCTGGTGCCTCCCCACCTCTCCTCAGCTTTGTTGGCCTGCTCCTCCTCAGGAGCCCCCTGCCCACTCTTCTGCTTTCAGGCCCAGGTGTGACTTTGCCAAAGGGATTTGTTGGTGAGAGGAGAATCCCTTCCTGAGGGGGGAGGAAGGCAGGGAAGGTGCCATCACCTGAAGGCTTAGGGGAGGTGAGCAGAGCAAAGGCTGGATTCCAGGCTTGTCAAAGAGCTCTGGTGACCCAAACCCCAGGGGTAGACTGAGGAGGGCACCTGTGGAGAGAGACAATGTAATTGCATCTGGCCAGCTCTCCTCTGCCCCGGGGGTTACTAAAATGTCCCCATCCAGACAGTAGGGACAGTGGGCTAGCCCAGGGCAGGGCGCTCTTTTCTAGACAGAGGGCTGCGGTGGGGTGGGAGTGGGGCGCCAAGCCTGGCCCAGGGAACAAGGTAGGTAAGTGGCAGCCACAACCACAGAGGGAAAGGGGTCCCCAGAAACACAGACCAGGGGTGGCGAGTGGGAGGTAAGCTGGGGGTCGCGGCCTCCTGTTTCTCCCTCCACATCCGTGACCGCCCCCACCCTCATACCTGGAAGCACAGGGTCCCCCTGGCAGTCCCCCAACCTCTGCCACCCCTTGCAGCCTGGTGGGTGTGGCACAGGCGCCCCTGTCCCCACCTTCTCTGGGCCTGTTAAAACACGCCCCCCCTCCTGCCCCCTGATCTTGGTTTGTTCCTGATCTCGTGATCCCGCGAGATTTCGCCCTGGCAGGAACCAGGGCGCAGTCCCGTGAAGCTTGCCAGGCGCAGCCCCCCACCTCTTCCTTCCCGCCAGCCTCCCTGCTGTGCAGGAGTCCATGTTGTGAGGAGCACGGCCTGTGGAACAGGTAAGCGCACACTCTGGGTTCTTGCTGTCTCCGGGGGTGAACTTGCTGTCTCCGGGGGTGAACTTGCTGTCTCCAGGAGTGAACTTGCTCTAGTCACTGGCAACCCCCAGCCCCTCCTGAGTCGGCTTTTTCCATCTGGAAATGAGTTCCCACCTGATTGGAGTGAAGGCCTGAGGTCCAAACCTGGCTCGCTGGCGTGAGGCCTTCCGCTTGCTGCGCAGGAGTGGGAGCTCGCTGAGGGGACTTACACACAACAATTCATGGAACTCTGGCGTCGGCCTTTATTGTGTGACCTCAGCTGGCCGAGTTTGCAGTTGACCAAGGGCGTCCCCACAGGCCCCGGCGCCAACACCCCCGGGATCTGGGTCCTCAAGTCTGTGGGCTCTCAGGCCAGCCCAGCCCTGCTCAGGGCGTGGGGGACAGAGAGGTGGCCGAAAAGAGGCTGCTGGACGGTGGGAAGTGTCCTGGAGGGAGAGGTCGCTTTCCGCAGAGCACCAGGCCCGTCACTCATCATTGTCCTCTGGTTCAGCTGGTGAGAAAGCGGTGGTCAGGCTGGGAGATAAGAGGTGACTTCCACTGAGAGCGGCAGAGCCCTCTCCTGGTGTGAGTGTGCGGGTGCCTGAGTGTACGTGAGTGTGAGTGTGTGAATTCTCACCTGATGATATGTTCCTGGGTTCCTTTTCATTCCTATTACTGATTAAGGTATTACATGTGTGTTCTTATCCCCCACTACCCCCACACCCCCACCCCCACCCCGCAAGCATGCCCTCACGCTCACCCCCTGGTGTCTGCGTCCATTGGCTAGGCTTATAGGCATGCATACAAGTCCTTTGGTTGATCTCTCCCCCTTAGCCCCACCCTCCCCTACCTTCCCTCTGAGGGTGATGGTCTGATCCATGCTTCTCTGTCTCTGGATCTGTTTTTGTTCATTGGTTATGTTGTTCATTATAATCCACAGATGAGTGAGGTCATGTGATATTTCTCTTTCTCAGACTGACTGACTGACTAGCTTTGCTTAGCATAATGCTGTCCAGCTCCATCCATGCTGTTGCAGATGGTCAGTGCCCCTTCCTTTTTTGTGGCAGCATACTATGCAGTGTGTAGATGTACCACGGCTTTTTAACCCACTCATCTGCTGACCAGCACTTAGGCTGTTTCCAAACCTTAGCTATTGTAAATTGTGCTGCAGTGAACATAGAGGAGCATGCATCCTTTCAGATTGGTTATTCTAGGTTCCTGGGATATATTCCTAGAAGTGGGATCACTGGGTCAAATGGGAGTTCCGTTTTTAGTTTTTTGAGGAAACTCCATACTCTTCTCCATAGTGGCTGCACCAGTCTGCATTCACACCAGCAGTGAAGGAGGGTTCCTTTTTCTCCCCATCCTCACCAGCACTCGCCCTTTGTTGATTTGTTGGTGATAGCCATTCTGACAGCTGTGAGGTAGTACCTCCTTGTCCTTTTGATTTGCATCTCTTGGGTGATCAGTGACTCTGAGCATGTTTTAATGTGTCCCTTGGCCTTCCTTTTGTCCTCTCTGGAAACGTATCTATTTAGGTCCGTTGCCCATTTTTGTGATTGGGTTGTTTATCTTCCTTTTGTTAAGTTGTATGAGTTCCCTGTAAATGTTGGAGATGAAACCCTTATCAGAGAGAACATTGGCAAATATGTTCTCCCATGCAGTGGGCTTTGTTGTTGTCTTGTTGATGGTTTCTTTTGCTATGAAGAAGCCTTTTATTTTGATGTCGTCCCATTTGTTTACTTTAACTTTATTTTCCATTGCCCCAGGAGCTGCGTTGGTGAAGAGATTGCTTCAGCATATATCTGAGACTCTGCTGCCTATGGATTCCTCTATATATTTTTCTGGTTTCCAGCTTTCTGTTTAAGTCATTATCCATTTTGACCTTATTATTGTGCATGGTGTAAGTTGGTGGCCTAGTTTCATTTTCTGCATGTGTCTGACCAAATTTCCCAGCACCATTTATTGAAGAGACTGTCTTAACTCCATTGTATGTTTTGGCCTCCTTTGTCAAATATTAATTCAGCTTATTGGTTTGGATTGGTTTCTGGGTTCTCTGTTTTATTGCAGTGGCCTATATGTCTATTCTTGTGCCAGTGTCAGGCAGTTTTGAGAACAGTGGCTTTGTAAAACAGCTTGATATCTGGTACTGAGATACCTCCTGCTTTGTTCTTTCTCAGGATCGCTGCAGCTCTTTGGGGTTTGTTTGTTTTTTAAATATATTTTATTGATTTTTTACAGAGAGTAAAGGAGAGGGATAGAGAGTTAGAAACATCAATGAGAGAGAAACATAGATCAGCCTCCTCCTGCACACCCCCTACTTGATATGTGCCCCCAACCAAGGTACATGCCCTTGATCGGAATCGAACCAGGCACCTTTCAGTCCGGAGTCCGACGCTCTATCCACTGAGCCAAACCTGTTTGGGCTCAGGGTCTTTTTTTTCATTACAGATGGATTTTTGGAGAGTTCATTCTAGGTCTGTGAAATATGCTGTTGGTGTTTTAATGCGGAGTGCATTGAACGTATAGATTGCTTTGGGTAGTATAGCCATTTTAATGAGGTTGTTTCTACCAATCCATGAACAAGGTATGTCCTTCCATCTGTTTATGTCTTCCTCTGTCTCTTTTTTCAACATCTTCTAGTTTTCTGAGTGTAGGTCTTTTACCTCCTTAGCTAAATTTATTCCTAGGTGTCTTAATTTTTTTGGTGGGATGATACATAGGATTCTTTTTTCAATCTCCTTTTCTGTAAGTTCACTATTGGTGTGTAAAAATGCCATATATTTCTTGGCGTTAATTTTGTAGTCTGCTACATTGCCAAATTCATTTTCAAAGTTTATTAAATTTTTGAAGGAGTGTTTGTGGTTTTCTATGTACAGTATCATGTCATCTGCAAATAATGACAATTTACTTCTTCTTTTCCAATTTGGGAACCATTTATTTCTTTTTCTTGTGTGATCGCACTGACTAGGACTTCCAGTACTGTGTTGAACAGGTGTGATGAAAGTGGGCGTCCCTGTCTTGTTCCTGTCCTAGAGGGAAATGGTTTTTGTTTTGCACTTTGAGTATGTTGTTGGCTGTATGTTTGTCATATAAGGCTTTTATTATGTGGAAGGATGATTCTGCTATTCCTACTTTGCTGAGTGTTTTTATCAGAAAAGGCTGTTGCACTTGGTCACATGCCTTTTCTGCACCAGATGATATGATTGTGTGGTTTTTCTCCCTCAAATAGTTTATGTGATGTTTCACGTTCATTGATTTGCTGATTTTGTACCATCCTTGCATCCCTGGAATAAATCCCACTTGGTCATGTTGTATGATCTTTCTAATGCAATGCTGAATCCAGTTTGCTGAATTTAGTTGAGGATTGCAGCATTAATGTTCATCTGGAATATTGGCCTGTAAGTCACTTTCTTTGTAGTGTCTTTTTCTGGCTTTGCGATTATGGTAATGCTGGCTTCTTAAAAAGAGCTTGGAAGTATGCCATCCTCTTGAAATATTTGAAATAGTGTGAGAAAGTTTGGTTTTCCTTCTTCTTTGAATGTTTGGTAAAATTCCCCTGTGAAGCCATCTGGTCCAGAGCTTTTGTTTTTGGAAGCTTTTTGATTACTGTGTCAATTTTATCAGTATTTATCGGTCTATTCAGGATTTTTGCTTCTTCCTGATTGAGTTTTGAAAGCTTGTCTTTTTGTAGGAATGTGTCCATTTTATTGAGCTTGTCCAGTTTGTTGTAGTAGAGTTGTTCATTGTAATTTTTTACAATCCTTTGTATATCAGTGGGGTCGTTTGTTACTTCACCTCTCTCATTTCTGTTTTTGTTTATTTGGGTGCTCTCTCTTCGTTTCTTGCTGAGCATGACTAGAGGTTCATCAATGTTGTTTATTCTTTCCAAGAACCAGCTCTTGGTTTCATTGATCTTTTGTATTATTTTTTTTTTTCATCCCTACGTCATTTATTTCTCTTCTGACCTTACTTTTATTATCTCTTTTTTTGTGTGTACTGTGGGCTTTTTTCTCTAATGGAGAGGCACTCTGAAGCCCAGGACAAAACAGCTTTTACTTACTTGAATACACATTTGTCCTTTAGCAAATCAAACAGGCATATCAATGGTAAAGTTTGGTAAACAATAGAAGAATTTTCATGTTAGGAGGTTGCCTTCAGCCATTTTTCCCACAACAGGATAACAAAATGCTGATTTTCTGCCATGCTGAACATCAAAGTCCATTCGCCTTCTGTGGGACTTCTCCCATTGATATGTTAACTACTTTTGGTCTTTACCCCATCATTTCCCCCTTTTTGTTTTCTTAAGTAATTTAGAAAGGTGTATGCCATCTTCTGGGCTCAGATTCTTTTAAGACTTGTGATTCTGCTTCTTCAGACTGGAAGAAAACATAGAACAAGAAAGAGAGACAACATTGGTTATACTAAAAAGCAAATGTAAGGAGATTCAATGAAAAGGATTGAGTTCTTTCATGTCCTTTTAAATATCGTTTTCAGGTATTTAAGGAATTTGTCCATAGTAGGCTTCTTTTTGGGCTATCAGTTCTTTATGGGTCCCTTTCCAGTCACTGTTCCCTTGTGACATGACAGCAATGATGTTCGAGTTCTGGATGGTGGGCAAACGGTGAGAAATGACAATGCAGGTCGGACCTCTTTTGGCTTTGTCAAGAGCCACCGGCACCTAGGCACAGCTGATGACTGCTAGCGTGGCAAGGTGTGGTCACCATCCCCTATCTCTAGATGTTTCTCCTCTGTCTCCTCAGCATGTTGCTTGGGGCACTGCTATCTGTGGTTGGAGTAGTCTGGTCAGTTCCTCTGTCAGATTCATGTTGCAGGAATCCACAAAGGCTTGGAGGAGTTTTCTGGAAATACACAAGCATATCCTTGACCAAAGATTAATAAAGGGACCCTTCCTTAAACCAGACTCGGTACCTTTCCATTTAACCAGACCATTTTGCTTTGGCTTATTCTGACACCAGTGTAATTCTGTGGGTGTCTTGCCATCAGCATTACAAGGGTAAAATTTAAAGTAATTAAGGCTTGGTGTGGTCTACTTACAAGAGATGTCTTCACTATTCCGCCACTTTTGTTTTCCAAGTTGGGATTTTAGAGCCCTTGTAGTAGATGTAACATGCAAGGAGGGCATTTCTTCATAATCTGTTTTGCCGGCTGTACAATATTTTGGCAGGCTGATGTAAAAGCTTGTGAAATTCTGTGACTTGTTTAATAAAATATCTCACTGACAGGCATATTCATTTCCTTTTGTTAAAGGACCAGGACTTGTTCAAATAGTATAGAAAGGCTTCGGTCACTGAGCCATTTAAATTGAGTAGTTGCAGTTCTGTTTACCAAGCCAGCAGCATAAGCAGATAAAGAGAGAATATCAAGAGGCTTTTGGAAATCCTGCAAGTCAGCCTTAGTCGTTTCTAATTCGATTCTTTGCACAGAAGTATGACTGGTCTGCATGACTTGGTCTGAATTCATTGCAGTATAAGCAGCTTTACCATGAGATGAACTATCAGTAAAAACAGTGACTTCTCCAGGAATAGGTTTCTGCCTATTCCAACTATGTTCCCCTGAATATTCTTTTATTTTCATTTGCTAATTTAAATCAGTCTAAAACAAGGCTTATTTCCTATCTTCCTTTCTCATTGGGTGGGGACAGTGAATGACACTAATTGGATTTCTGCTATCAGTCTTTGAGTATATTGACATAATATTTTTTTTAGGAAAGCATAATGCAAGTTGTTTTCTTTTTGAGGCCTGATACATTTATTTTTATATGCAGTTTTCTAGATATTTGAAGGGAATCTCCTTCCGTTTCTTCTTCCAGAGAAATTTCTAGGCCACAGTTATGGAGTTTCTTTTAAAAGCCTTTTTCTTTCTTTTAAATAGTGCTACAAACTTGGTTTCTTTTTGGAAATACCAATTGGAGAGAGATATGCTGGCCAATGCTGTAATGCATACAGATTAAGTAAAACTATCTTTTTACTTATCGTGTTTTATTAATGGTGAGATTTAATGCTTGAATGAGTTTTTTTGTTTTGTTTTTTTTAAGATATTTTTATTGATTTTTAACAGAGAGGAAGGGAGAGGGATAGAGAGTTAGAAACATCAATGACAGAGAAACATCAATCAGCTGCCTCCTGTACAGTCCCCACTGGGTATATCTCCGCAACCAAGGTACATGCCCTTGACAGTCTTCTTTTTTGCTCTGGTGAGACTTCTTCTCCAGATGTCCCACATTGGGCGCCAGAATGTTGCAACCTTTTGCTGCAATGATTCAGGATCTGGGAAAGGAGCTGCACACAAATGAATACACTAGACAACAAATATAAATTTAAAAGGCATTGGGGAGCCAGGCGGAGACCTTTTTCTCTAGCTGAGAGGCTCTCTGAAACCCAGCACCCATCAGCTTTCATTTCCTTGGCTGTAGGTTTCTCATATATGCCCTTTATCAAAGCAAACAGGCATATCAGTAGTAAAGTTTAATTATCAGGTTAGCAAGATTGCCTTCAGCCATTTTGCCAACAGCCGTGTAATATAATGCTGATTTTCAGCCCTGCTGAATATCAAAGTTCATATCAAAGTTCATTAGCCCTCTATACACACACACACACACACACACACACACACACACACACACACACACATAGTACTGTTGGTCTTTGCCTCCAGCACTTTACTCTGAGGTTTAACAGTGTGATCAATGCTTCTTTGTGTCTGGATGTCTTGTTGTTCATCAGTTAATGTTGTTCATTAATTTCCACAAATGAGTTAGATAATGTGATATTTATTGTTCTCTGACTGGCTTAATTTGCTTAGTGTAATGCTCTCCAAGTCCATCCATGCTGTTTCAAATTATAAGAGTTCATTCTTTGTTACAGCAGTAGAGTATTCCATTGTGTAGATGTTCCACAGTTTATTAATCCGTGCATCTGCTAATGGGCATTTAGACAGTTTCCAAATCTTAGCTATTGTAAATTGGGCTGGTATGAACATACAGTTGCGTATATCTTTTCTGATTGGCCTTTCTCATTTCTTGGGATATATACCTAGAAGAGAGAACACTGGGTCAAAGGGGAGCTCCATTTTTAATTTTTTAAGA
This sequence comes from Myotis nattereri, assembly GCF_964212035.1. Taxonomy (NCBI): domain Eukaryota; kingdom Metazoa; phylum Chordata; class Mammalia; order Chiroptera; family Vespertilionidae; genus Myotis; species Myotis nattereri. Next base: position 21,008,617 of record NC_138094.1, on the reverse strand, counting down.
AAACTCTATATGGTTTTCCACAGTGGTTGCAGCAGTCTGCATTCCCACCAGCAGTGCACAAGGGTTGCTTTTTCTCTGCATCCTCACCAGCACTTGTTGTTTGTTGATTTTTTTCTGACAGCTATTCTGACAGGTGTGGATTGGAACCTCATTGTCGTTTTGATTTGCATCTCTTGGACTGTTAGTGCCTTTGAGCATTTTTTCGTATGTCTCTTGGCGTTTTATAGGTCTCCTTTTAAAAAGTGTTAATTTAGGTCCTTTGCCCATTTTTGTGATTGGATTGTTTATCTTCCTATTGTTAATTTGTGTGAGTTCCCTGAAAACTTTGGAGATTCAACACTTATCTGAGATACCATTGGCAAATATGTTCTCCCTATGCATTGGGCTTTCTGGTTGTTTTCTTCAGGATTTTGTTTGCTGTGCAGAAGATTTTTATTTTGATGTAGTCCATTTGTTTATTTTCTCTGCTGTGTGCACTGCCTTTGGAGCTGTATCAATAAAGATACTGCGAAGACATATCTGATATATTGCTACATAGGCATTCTTATAAGTTTTTTTTTATAGGTTCTCATCTGATGTTTAAGTCCTTCATCCATTTTGAGTTTATTTTTGTGAATGGTGTAAGTTGGTGGTCTAGTTTCATTATTTTGCATGTATCTTTCTAATTTTCCTAACATTTATTGAAGAGACTGTCTTGATTCCATTGTATGCTCTTGCCTCCTTTGTAAATTAATAATAGAGCATAATGACTTGGGTCCTCTTCTGGGTTCTCTGTTCTGTTTCAGTGGAGTATATTCTTTTCTAATGCCAGTAGCAGGCAGTTTTGAGAATGGTGGCTTTATAATATAGCTTAATATCCGGTATTGTGAGCCCACCAACTTTTTTCTTCTTGCTCAGGATTGCTCAGGCTATTTTTAATCTATTTGAATTTTTTCGAGGATTTTTTTCTGTGTCTGTGAAATATTCTGTTGGTATATTAATGGAGCTTACAATGAATCTATAGATTGCTTTTGGTAGTATGGACATATTAATGATGTTAAGTCTACCAACCCATCAACATGGTATATTAATCCATTGGTTGATATCTTTATCTCTTTTTCAATGGTCTATAGTTTTCCAAGTGCAGTTCTTTTACTTTCTTTATGAATCAATAAAAATTTACAATTTTTAATTATAAACCTGTGTTTTCTATCAAAATTACTTCTTGTGTGAATTTTGGGACACCCTTTACTTAGGCGACTCCTGTGAATGGGCCACTTGACCCACAAAGTGGTCACAACCCACAGGTTGAGAACCGCTATTCTAAAATGTCAATTAAATCAAATGGATTCAGTGTGTCCTTTAGAGGCTCTGCATCCTTGTTATTTTTTCATATGGAAGATCTATCTAGTCAGAGGTGCTCCTATGTTGGCTGAATATATGTTTACTAGGGTTATATCGTCTTGTTGGTTGGTCCCTTTAGTATCATGCAGTGACCTTTATGTCTCTTGTGATGGCCTTTATTTTAAAGTCTATTTTGTCTGATGTGTGTATTGTTACTTTGGCCTTTTTTTCATTTCCATTTGCATGGAAATTTTTCCCATTCCTTCACTCTCATCCTGTGTGTGTCTTTTGTTTTGAGGTGGTGTTCCTGTAGAAAGCATATACTTGCATCATGTTTTTGTATCCATTTTGCTCCACTACACCTTTAGATTGGAGCATTGACCCATTTACATTTAGGGTTATTATTGATAGATATTTATTTCTTTCCATTTCGTTTCTGTGTGGCTAACTTTCTGTCTCTGTTTCTCCTTCTCATTACAGCAATCTCTGTAGCATTTCTTGTAAAGCTGACTTGGAGATGATGTACTCCTTCAGCCTTTTTCTGTCTAGGAAGCTCTGTATTTGACCGTCTATTTTGAATGAAAGAATTGCCAGATATAGTAATCTTGGTCTCAGATCCTTGCTTTCCATTAACTTGAGTACTTCATGCCATCTTCTTCTGGCCTGTAGAGTTTCTGATGAGAGATCAGGAGTCAGCCTTATGGGAACTCCTTCGTAGCTAACAGTTTTCTTTTGTCTTGCTGCCTTGAAGATTCTGTCTTTGTCTTTAATTTTTGGCATTTTAATTATGATGTGTCTGGGCACGGGTTTGTTTGGGTACTTCTTCTTTGGGGTTCTCTTTGGCTCTTGATCTTGTGTGGGATTTTTCCTTTACCAGGTTAGGTAAGTGTTCTGCCATTATTTCTTCAAAGACCTTCTGTATGCCTTTCTCCCCTCCTGCCTCTGTGGCACACTCGCTATTCTAATACTGTGAAATAAGTGGTCCTCCTGTTTGTTTGTTTGTTTGTTAAATCTTAATTTTTCTGTCTTTTTTTTTTATTGGGTGATATTTTTAACTCTGTTCTAATTCAGTGACTCAATTCTCAGCTTTCCCTAGTATCTGCCTATTCCTTCTAATGTGTTCTTTATTTGTATTATGTCATTTTATATCTAGGACTGTTCTTCTTTTCCTAGTCTCTATATCTTTTTTCATGCTGTTGAGCTCTTTTACCTTCATAACTCTGAAGTCAGATTCAGATAAATGTCTTCTCTGTGCTTCATCTCCCTCTATATCTGGAGAATTCTCTAGTTCTCTCATTTGGAGGTTGTTTCTTTATTTCCTATTTCTGGCTTTCTGTGTGGGTTTGTGGTGACGAGTTAGGTAGATCCTCTGTACCTCTCAGTCTCTAGTGCAGAATATTGTTAAAGGATGTTTCTGACTAAGTAGGTCAGGCAAAGACTCAAAGCCTCTAGAGACCTCCTCTGTCTATAGACTGATAGGATTCCAACTTAACTTGCCTCCAAGGCAATGGTCCTCAGGTTATAGCAAGAGTTTGTTCCAACAGGGTGGGGCAGTTGCCTCTGCCTGGAGGTTAATTGTTATTTATAATCTCTTAAGTGTCCTCAGGGCAAGGTGTTTCCCAGTAGTGTGTGTTAATTGTGTCCCCTGCAGGAAAGGCAAATGTCTGAGTGGGAAAGAATTTCTCTCTGCTGCATGAGGAAATGACTCCTCCCAGGAAACCTGAAGTGTCTGTCTTCTGTGCTGGAACCCTTGACTCCCCAGTTCTGGCTTTTTCCCTCACAGCTCCAGTCCACTTCCCCCTCCCTTTGCCAGGGCACAAGGTGTGTGGCTCCACAGGGAAATTTGTGCGCTGGCCCTTTAAGAGGATACCTGAATTTCTAGCTGTCTCTCCCTGACAGACAGTGTCCTGCTGCTATTCACATCCACAGGTTATATGGGTACCCTCCTCAGTTCTGGTGCTCTCTGCCAGGCGGCCCAGCTTGGGGATTAGACCCAGAGTTCTCAGTGGCAGTCCTCCACAGCTGAGATATCTCTCTGGGACTTCAGTTGTTGTCTGTGGGTACCAGGCCTTCAAGCCTCCTCTCCTCCTACCAGTGTCTAAGTGGTCTCCAGGTTCGGTCCTTGGGTGTCAGGGTTCTCTCCTGTGAGTTTCCCATTGATTATTCTGGAAGTTTTTGTGTATTTTAGTTGGAATATCAGTTTGTTGCTGTGAGCATGTCCCTGCAGCATCCACTTATTCTGCCACCATTCTTTTAAATATATTTTTATTTATCTCAGAGAGGAAAGGAGAGCTAGTGAGAGTTAGAAACATCAGTGATGAGAGCGATTCATTGAGCAGCTCCCTCCTGTATGCCCCAACTGGAGATTGAGCCCACACCCAGGCAAGTGCCCTTGACCTGAATCAAATCTGGGCCCTTCATTCTTAAGGCCAGTGATCTGTCCACTGTTCCAAACTGGCTAGGGTTCTGCCACCTTTTTCAATCTTCTTCAGAATCCCTCTGCATTGTAAAGTCCCTGCTAACATTCTTGTCCAATAGGCTTCTCTTTCATGTGGTTTCAGGATGGAGTTGTGCATGAAGGCCCTAATGTCCTGTGAGTGCACATTCTGATCAACAGCACCATCAGGAAATGTGCATTGAGGCATGCTCAGTAGGCATATAGTAACAGAAACCTGCCATGTCTCTTACTGTTTCTGTTTCTGTTTGTATCATGATGGAGCCCAACTAAGGCTCTTGTTTCCCATAGAGTGTTAAAGGATACACCCTGGATTTCAAGCCATGTTCTTCTGAGAATACTTTGGAAATGGTGCCCTACTCTAAAATGTATTAGGCCATTCAATTATAAGGCCAGATCTTTTTATAAGGACGAGGCATTTATTTTTATTGAATGAAAATTCTAAGAAACACATAAATATATAAAGATATAATTTGTACTTCCAACAATCATATATGTATTGAAGAAATATGGAGACTAAATAACTACATCTTAATCAATAGGATAGAAGTACAGTAGTTCCTCGCGTTACATTGTTGACACGTTCCTGCAGTGGGATGTAATGCAATATTCCCGTAAGTCAGAACCCACCTACATAAGCACGTATGTCATTCACATGGAGCACACATACACAGCAGTAATGGCGTGAAACAGTAAAAAAAAAAAGGAAAATTAAAAGTAAGATAACAATTCCTGACCTTTACTTGTGGTAAATGAATAATAAGAAAACATAAAGCACATATGTACATACGTAGAAATGATCAAACTTTTTTTAAATAAATAAATGGGGAATGGCTATGTAACCACAAAACTTATGTACTTCGAGTCCAACGTAACCCAAGGAATGTCTGCATTATCACAACAGGCAGAAAAGTGATCAGTGTGGATTCAGATGGTCTGTTTTTAATGAAAAGAAGGGTGGAAAGTTACACTTGAAAGAGTCAGTTATTGAAAGTTGCTAAATCAGAGTGTGCACATAGTTGTGAAGAAATAAGGTAAAAGTGACTTATTCATATTAGTAAAGAGATGTTTTCAAGTCTAACATAGAGACCCTCACTATAAATTATGTTGGAAAATTGAAAGTATTGATAGCATCAGTGTAGTTAAGAAGAATATGCCTCTGCACTTGAATATAGACAAGCAGCCTTCCCATTTCAATTTTGGATGAGCTAGTGAGCAAAGAAAATTAGTGAAAGGCTCATTTAGGAGCATTAGTGGAAAGAATTAGCACTGAAACATAGTACTTTTTGTGGGAGATGTAATAGTTCTTATATTTTGAAGGAGATTAGTGCCCTTCCTATAAGCCATTAAATAATACCGCTAAAGAGCAGTAAAATCTCAATGGCCATTATTACCAAAATTCAGGTTATACCTTTAAATTATTCAGCATTAGAAGAGAACCGTGCTAAATCGGTGATAAATAATAAAATGACTAGAGGCCCAGTGAATGAAATTTAAGCACTGGTGGTGTCCCACAGCCTGGCCTGCGCCCTTGCGCAATCTGGGACACCTTGGGAGATGTGGGACTGCCAGTTTAGGTCTGACACCTCCTGAGGGATGTAGCAGTGCACGAAACGGCAGGCAGCCTGGCAGGAGCCCAAGCTGGAGCCAGGTGCTCTGTTCCCGCTCATCCAAGCCCCACTCCACCTGCCAACACTGCTTCGTAGCCTTGTCACATAGGCAGCAGAGGCTCTTGCTGTCACAGCTGCACTTTCCAGCCATTAGCCTGCCTTCTGGCTGAGTGATGCTCTCGCTGTGGGAGAGCCTTGACCACCTGGGGGAAGCTCCTGTGTTGAGCGTCTGCGTCCTGGTGGTCGGTGTGCATTGTACCAACCACTCATAATGTCGCTTACGCTTTTATATATATAGATATGTGTGACCAATTTGGCATGTCCTGGCCCAATAGTATATTAGTATTCACGGATGATATCTTGCCACTATTAGAATACCAGTGGCCAAGTGCGTGGATTTGTGCACATTGAAAGGAAATTAATTAGAAGAAATATTTTAATACTGCTATTTTCCCTTTCTGTATAATAGCAGTGTCAACCAAATTCAGATTGACAAGGATGATTTGAAACACATGCATGCAATTGGCGCCAGCAAGAGCTTCATATGTATGGCACATGCACGAGTCACCTTAGCCATATAAATATGTGTGTGTGTGTGTGTGTGTGTGTGTATTTAGATAGATAGATAGAGAATAAACTTGCTTAACTAGACCTGCTTTCTGATTTAGCTCAACTTTTTCCAACCCATTGAATCACCTTAACTTCTCTTCCAGGTAATTGACAGCAACACAGCAGTAAATATCAACAGAAAGCACATTATTATTGTAGTTCATGTGGGGAGAACAACAGGTAAAATATTTAACTGCAGCAGTGTTTGACTTTATTCTGCACAGTGAGATAACCTGAAGTCATTTTCAAGTTCCACCATTTCTTCCTTCTTTTCAGTCAGGTCAAGATTCTAAGCTTTCAAAATCTCCGTTTTCTGGCTAATGAAGAGAAAATAGGATACCTCCGAGTTACCATCTACCTACACCAGAGCTTTGAGTGAGGGGCGGGGTTGCGCAGGGTGACACCCACTGCCCCGTCCGTGATTGGAGAAGGCTTTTGAGGAGCCCAACCAGAAACAGCAGGCTGGGCCTGGCCAGGTGCCTTCTGTACCACATGCTCACATGACCAGCGCCTGTGCATGAGCCCACTGTGCCCCCACTCAGCACACCAGGGCCTGGTTGCATGCACCAGTGAGCAAGCACCTTGCCTGGACTCAGCAGGCTCTAAACCACCTGCTCCTTCACAGCACCAGTCTCAGAGCCAGGGGGCATCCAGAGTCAGGCTGTGTTGGGAGACTGAGGGGCTCCTGCGGGCAGCGCGCTTCCTCTCAGTTCCACTAGGGGGCCTTCAGCTGCAGGGCGCCTGAGGATTCACAGGGCTCCCCAGGGCCATTGCACTAGGAAGGACAGGGCAAGCAGGATGATCCAGGAGGCTTTTAGCTTCACCTCGGTGCAGGGAAGTGGTGATACCCAGGACACAAGGGCACAGGAAGTTCAGAGGGCAGCTTTGGGGCTGGAGTGGGAGGACTTCATGCAGGTGGGGGAGGCTGAGACCCTGGAGCTGAGGTTGGACACAGGCCAGGATGTTGGGCTTGATCTTGAGTGCGGGAGAGGGGAGGACTGGGTGGCTGCAGAGCAGTGTGTGCAGGGAGAGGAGAGTGAGGTGCAGCAGGGAACCTTTGCTACTCAAGGGGAAGACAAGGAGGGCCTGTGGGAGGAGTTGCAGGCACAGGCTCAGTTTATCCTGTGGACAGAGGGCCTTCTGCAGGTGGTGCCATGGCAGGCCAAGTGGGCAGGTGAGGAGGTTTTCCCAGATCTGCAGGTGGGGAGGCAGGAGGAGGTGGTGAGTGAAGAGCTGAGGCTGGAGGCACAGGATCAAGGTAACCCACAAGGGAGTGACCACCAGGAGGAGGGGTGGATGAAGGAGCAATTAATTGCAGGGCAGCAGTTTGTCCTGCAGGGGGAGGGGAAGTGCACCATGGAGGCAGTGGAACAGGTGGGAGAGGTGGAGCCTCAGTCCAAGGCCAAAGCAAAGCCAGAAGAAGAGGAGCCAGTGCATCAGGAGCAGGCCCAGTCAGGGCCCGGGGCCAAGTTAACCTGGTCCCCTCTGGAGGTGCTCCTGGCCCTTCAATTGGAGATGGAGCCCATGAATGAGCAAGCCAGCAGGGCCTTCTCTCGGCTCAGGTGCAGGACTCGGTAGAGGCTCAAGCCCTATTTCAAACGGAGAAGCCTCAATATCCGGCGCATCCCTGGGTTCTGGCTCACAGCTGTATCCTTGAGGGTAGAGGAGCAGGATCACAAGGAGCATGGGACAGTGCAGGAGAACCGTGTAAGCGGGGATGGTTCCCCTAGAAAAGAACATTGAGGACAAGCTAGGGGCAGTGCGCCCCGGTCTGGCCCAGGACCCTGGAGACACCCTCTGTCTTGTACAGGCACCATAGAAGCATTACCAGGGGGTCCAGGGGCAGAGCTCCAAGGTAGAGGCACGCATACACCAGGGGCTGATGCCCACAGACAGGGTTGTGTTGCACGGGCTGTTCTGGGACTAACTAATGCTGCCTTACAGGCCGTCTCTATGTCCAGTTCCTCAGTCAGAAGCAGGAATGTGTGATGTGTAACCTGTCAAGCCCCCAGCACAAAGCAGTCCGGTGGGCATCAGGGTCTGTCAGGAAACAGAGTGGTGCTGTGCCCCTTTCTGCCGTTTATGTGGAAGGAGTGGCCTTAAGGGAAGGAGAGGCCAGGCCAGGCTGCTCTTTCTAGCTGGTCCATGCCCAGCTACCAGTGTGCAGGCTCCTTGACCCAAAGCAGTTTGTCAACCACCCAGAGTTGTTGGCCATGATCAGCGTCCAAGATGAAAATATGCTCGGCCATATGATCGATTTGAAGGTAAGTACACCGGCTCCACGGAATGGTGGAGAGCAGGTGGGGAAATAGCCTGTCCCTGAAAACAGCTACATGCGGGAGCACAGGGCTGCGATTTCACTCCCTGGATCCACTTTCCTTCTGCAGGTGAGGGAAGTCAGGCATCCCTGGGGTTGCTGCACCATTAGCCTGTACTTCCGCAGCAACCCCTACTTCCGCAACCATGTGATTGTGAAGGAGTATCTCATCACCCTCACAGGTAAGAGGAGGCTTCCTGCATGGGCTGCAGCTGGTGGTGGGCAGGGATGGAAGGCGATGTGCCCAGCTTCACATACCCATCTCCTGCAGGATACAGGTTGTCCCGTGCCACTCCCATTCAGTGGTACCAGCATTGTGAACGAGAAGTCTACAGCCACAGGCTCCAGGACTGCAGCGCCAGCTTCTTCTACTGGTTCTCTGACCACAGTGTAGCAGCGTCTGGCAGGATTGCTGAGGTGGGATGTCACTGGCCATGCCAGCATACAGGTTCCGGTGTCTGCCTGCTGCTTGTTTTCTGTTTGGTTCCCTGTGCTCTCCTGACGAAGCTCTGTTTGCTCTACCAGATCATCAGCAAGGACCTGTGGCTCAATCCCCTGAAGTATTATGAGAGGACGATGGCCCCCAGTGAGCGGACAGGACGGGTGAGGAGGGGCTGCCTGGGCTCTCCCCTGGTGTGCTGCCAGGTTCCTGGGCCATTACTTCTCGCTCACCGGGACACCTGAATGCTGGGAGGGAAACAGCCTGTAACACCAGGCCCCTAGGGTATGTGCCTGAGACAGGAACTACCAGTACAACAAGGCCAGTGCAATTCCAGCTCAGGCAGGGGGGCTTAGGCAGGAGGAGGGAGTGTGCATGTCCACTGTCACTCAGAGTCAAAGCAGATTCCTTGAGCCACTCCTCTGAACTCTCCCTCTAGGCTGCTCACAGCACCTTCAGGCCTTGCCACCTACCTCTCAACAGGGGCTGGCATGACATGTTCTTCCTATACTCCTTTCCACAGGTGTCTGTGAATCTTCCTCATTCTGAGGCCTAGGCTGCTGTGCTGCCACGCCACATTGCCCTGTTGCTGCTCACCACCATCTCCTATTTTCAAGGTCTCCTCTTCCTCCTGGGGCCAGTGGGATCGGCCTGCTCCTTATCAGTATCTTAGGGTGCAAAGTGTGGGCCACAGAGCTGGAGGAATCCTTGTTTTGCAGCCTTGTCAGAGGTTCTTCAATCCGTTTATCCATTTAGGTTTTCCAAGGAGAATACCTCATTTGTTTACCCTCCCTAACTGGAAAACAGGGCAGCATGCCATGACGAAATAACACACTGCTTCATTTTGTATGCAGTTCACTTCAAAGACTTCATGCACATATGGTCATAGACACCCTGGGAAATTTAGGGCCATGAATATAACTCACCATCCAAACAGATTGCTTTTATGTGTTTGTAGTAAAATCAGACAAGAAGTCCCATGTTGTAGAACACTTTCTTCTGAAAATTTTTGGTAATGTTAGTGTTTAAGGTTTTACAAAGGTAATATATGTGTCTCTTTCTTTTTTTCTACTGACCTCCCCCGGGCTTCCTCTATCCCTAGTCTCTTGTTCTTGTCGCCTACTCCCAGTGTCTTCCCTCTGTTGGTCTTTTGCTTGTGCTTATATTCTGAATATTTTAACAATACAATATGTAAAAGTTAAATATTTAAGTATATTGTAATTTAAATCAGCACTTACGAAACAACCTTGAATAATTCAAACCTTGCCTCTAATCCTGAAATTTCATAAGGGTACCTACAATTCTTGATGCCTCCCTCAAACCTACCATTTGCTTTTTGTCATTCTTAAATAACAGAAGCCAAATTCTTTACAATAAAATGTTGTCTGTACCTGATCATTTTTAATTTCAGTGTCTAATTCTTCTGTCATAGGGGCTTCCCCCCTGACTCCCTGAGTGCCCAATCAGGTGAGCTACTATACTGCATGATTCACTCTCTGTTGCGTACATGGTGTATCCTGTGATCACCGCCAGCACCACACTCAGGACCTCTCACAGGGGTGTCCCATCAGCTGTTGCAGTAATTGCTGTGCCCCCATCATACCCATCTCCTGTGTGGCTGTAATAATCATCAAAGGGACTGGACCACCATAAGTCAGAGGGGGCCCTCGTGCTGGTGGTGCTCCAACTGAGCCTTCTGTAAAGTCAGGGACCAAATAACAATACTTGAACCTCTTTATGTATAATTTTATGTCAGTATGACATGACACTAGTAAAGTCTTAACTATTTTGAACACCTATGCTTTTATCTGCCTGAGCTAAAAAGGTATCAATGAGGCTGAGGTAGACAAGGGAGCTTACATTTATTTAAAATACAGCTGAAGAATAATGTTTTAACTTAAATAATAGATTATGACTGAATATGAAGGCACATTCTCTGGAAATGGGCTGAAATTCTATCCTTCATATTATTTCTATAGTTCACGCAGTCCAATGCTCCTTCTGATTAAAAGTGTTAAATTATCTCTTGGCTGCTGTGCCTAAGTCGGTTGAGCACCAGCCTTGGCACTGTGGGATCCCAGATTTCATTCCAGGTCAAGGGAATGTTCCTGGCTTGTAGTTAACCAATGGATGGTTCCTTCCCTCTCCCTCTCATTTCCTCCCCCATTCCTCTCCTTCTCCTTCTCCCTTGCCCTCTCCCTCTCCCTTGCCCTCTCCCTCTCCCCCTCCTCCCTCCTCCTCCCATTTTCCCTCTCCCTCTCCCCCTCCCCTTCCCCTCCCACTGCCCCTCCCCTTCCCCCCTCATGTTGAAATAGGCCAACAGTGGAAAAATTCCTGTAATGTGGATTAGCAAAAACAAAACACACAGATACATCATGCCGCTTAAATATAATAAAACCACCATTGAAAAATTCTCCAGGCGCCTAAAAGTGACAGAAAATCCCAATGCACCAATGTCTCAGGGGAAAAGAAATTGAGAGGCTGCAGGGCCACAACACAGGTGTAGAGCTGAGAAGTGGCTTGAAAGGGGCTGGAGACCCAGCTTCCTGCCTGAGGAGGTCCTTATGGTACAGAGCCCCAGTTTTAGTTTTCAGAGTGGTGGTGTTGACTTTAATAAAGGGAGATCTGCTCACTGCTTCTGCAATAACAAGGAGGCCCCCAGCTTTCTACTGTTCCTCTGCTCCTTGCTCATCCCTCCCGCAGGCATGATGGTCATCTTTCATATTCACCATGCCAGGCCCTTCCCTGCCCCAGACTGAGGGTCAAAGTATGTAGCAACAGGAACTGACATTGCAGCACCACCCTGCCAGGAGCTTCAGAGCAACAGCCCCCCTGAGACTGGGAAAACACCATGCCCTGGGATGTCTTGGAGGCTTGGGCCCAGTGGCCTCCTCTCACCACCACATGCAGGTGGCTGTGATATTCCTCCTGTGGGCCCTCTGCTTGTGCTTAAGCTCCGAAGGTACTGGGAAGCAGATGTCCTCTGTTCCAGACAGGGATTCTGCCAGGATATGGCTGTTGGTAGGGGATCCTCTGCTGAAAGGCACACCCTCATCTTGTCCATGAGTGCTGTTCCTGTGTGAGGTAGAACGTCTGGGGGTACAAGATGTATCAAAAGAGATTTTATTCTGGACACCTGGGTGCTGGTGGGTTGAGACAGAGAAAGTCATCAGTCATGAGAGCAGAGAGAGAGAGTTTTTATTTATTTTGCTGGCTGCAAGCCGCTCTGCTGACATGAGGGTCTGGTCTGTCCTTGGGTCCTCCCATGCCAGGTGTCTTCTGGTTATCTGGGCTATGCTGTGCTCAAGGCTGCAAGCTTCTGCAAGATATCTGCTAAGCAAAATAAGGTTTTCTCTCCCCTGTTTTATTCTCTTTAACCCTTTCTACAGCCCCTGGGAGGGGAAAAGTAGACGGTCTAAAATGGAGGACTGTGATGCCCGGGTGAAAAGGGAAACTCACAGCACCCACAAAGTGGCTCAGGATTACTAATCTTAACAACTGACGCGGGAGAGGTAGACGAGGCATGATAGAGGATGGCAGGTGGGTGATGCATGGTGGTTGGCACCCAGGACAGATAATGGGTGAAGAGATGATGTATGCAAGACAGTGAATGGATGGGTGCTAAGAGATGATATACACACAGACATATGTTTAGTCTTTTAATAAAATTCTAGCACTGTGGTTCAAGTAATAGTATTTCCAGGTTTCCATCTTCTTGTTTTTAAAGTTTGATAATGACATATGAGCCATGATTATTTAGCCATCACTATCCTTTTCTTTTCTTTTTTTTTTTCACAAAAGTGCTGGACTGTGGGGTTGGAAGGATGTTGAAATGTCCATTTTGTGTAGCAAAATAGTACATTAAGCTTTGTTACTTAGGATATGAATACAAATGGAATCGGGCTTTAAGCCTTCAAAGCACTTTGTAATTTAGAACAGCCTGTGCACCCCAGACATATAATATCAGCAGAAATCAGGTCACTGTTGGTAAGAAGCTATTACAATTGATGCTAACATTTCCATAGCATTAAAAAGGGTCTTGAAAATATGGTATGTGTAGTCCCTTTACCCTCAAGTTGGTATACCTTTTTAAAAAAGTATTTGTATTGATTTCATAGAGCAAGGGAGAGGGAGAGAGAAAAAAAACATGAATGATGAGAGAGAATCACTGAACGGCTGTCATCTCCTTGTCCCCCACTGGGGATTGAGCAAGGGGCTTGGGCTTGTTCTTTGACCAGGAATAGGACAGTGACCTCCAGGCTCACAATTGGATGGTCAACCATCACAGAGTCACAGCAGGCGGGCTAGGTATTTAGTTCTTCAAGACAGGAACTGATGTGAGTTAGGACATTGGGTGTGCCATAACTAATTGACCTTCCCGCCCCTAACTAACTTTTCTCTGGTTAATTATTTTTGAATCATGCAACAAGACTGATTTTTGTAAAATATATATATCCTGATTTATTTTAAAGTAGTGGATAAGAGTTCCTTTCAATGAGTCTTTAATGTACTAGTGAGGGAAATAGTCTTATTTCTTTTTAATCTTAAAGTCTAGCCAATGTAAGTGTGTCCCATATCCTTCAAAGTTGTCGGTGCTCGTTGCACAAGTATTCCTTAATATTACCCTGAAAGTCACACCATTTGGGCATCGTTTGGTGTGGGAAACTGATATAGGGTTAAGCCTTGGACTGACCTGCTGGCAAAGTCACAAGCAAGTCCTAGCTTAGAGGGCACAGTCCTCTTAGCATAATTAGGCTTGACCTTATAACACTCCCTAGATCTTATCTGGGAATCTAATGGGCTGAGGAAGTGAAAGAAGTATAACCACGGTGTGAACAAGTGAAACTCACATGAAAAGTGTAATTTTGGTAACCACTACCTTGTTTACCTCTCACTATAAAAAGTTTGGTGAGGCCTGAGCACAGTGGAAGTCCTTCCTCTTGAGTTGGACTCGCTCGCCTGGTCCCCCAATATTCCCAAATTATCTCGTGTCTTTTCTTTTTCATTTGTTGTGCGGCTCCTCTTCCAGACCCGAACCCTGAACCATGCAGGACGTGGAGGGTAACACTTACGATAGTTTGGGGTACATATTTTCTTTGGTTCTGTTATATTTTGAGATATTTCCAACATATTATACCATTACTTTAAGCTACGTTCTTTTGGATTTATTAAGAATCACTTTTCCCTGGGACAAGGTAACATATGCAGATTTCTATGTCAATAACCAAGTTTGTGCTTTGGCTACACTTTTGATCTTATATTTAAGTTAATTTGTGTGTATACTCGTTATACCATATATTAAGTTGTTGATCTTCAATGACTTTTAGTACATAACTCACTTATGTCCCTGTCCTTTATTTGGAGAGCCTGTTTTATGATACATTGAAGGGGGTCGGTACATATTGACCCTTTTACTTTACCTTTATCTTTTAGGGTTTGTCAACAGCCAAGAGTGGGATTTGCCTCATGATTTGTCTTGAGTTCAGAAGTCCATTTATTTGATTTATGAACAATGGTTGATGTTGTTTCCCTAGTTTCTAAGCAGAAGAAATGTAGTTTGTGTAGATATTATTTCTAAGTGTCTTCTTTCAAGTGATGTTTTGTAGCCTACACAATGATTCTGAATAAGACAAAATCCCTACTTATTGGACACTCATTTCCTATGGTAAAAATAACAAACATGCAAGGAAATGTAAATAAGTACAATCATGCACAAAAAAGATAAGAGGAAAAATATAGGGGGTAATTATTTTTAGAAGTGGTATTGGTAGGAGATAGTGTTTCTATTCATAAAATTAAGGGGATCAAGGGATGTTTGTTGAATCTCAAATGTCAGGAAGTAGGCCATGGTGTATAAATATGTGGAAAACTTTTTGGAACCAGAAAACTCAAGTGATTCCTTAAGGTGGGAACTGTGTCCAGTGGCTGTTTAGTTTGTGTCGCTGCCCATCAGTGCCAGGCATCTTGGTGGAATATGTGACTTCAGATTTGTTTCCAAAAAATAGGTCCAGACATCCAAACAGTTTATGTGGAGCAATTACAATGACCTGAGCTATGTTTACTCAAGTTACATTGATTTGGCTAAAAGATCAACCATCATGAAGTTATTGGGAGATTGAGGAATTTTAGTATGTTAGCCAAGTACTATAGTTAAAGGTATATTTCTAGGAACTCATCTTTTTATATTCTTTATTGTTTCAAGTATTACATATAGCATTATATATGTCTCCTTCTCCCCACATTGTGCTCTCCCTGGCCACTCCCACCCTCATCACATGCCCTCGCCTCCCTAGTGTCTGTGTCCCTTGGTTATGGTTATTTGCCTGCATACAAGTCCTTTGGTTGATTTCTTACCTCCCCTAGCCTCCTGCCTTCCCTCTGAATTTTGACAGTCAGTCCCATACTTCTGTGTCTCTGGATCTATTTCTGTTGATCAGTTTCTGTTGTTCATTATATTCCACAAATGAGTGAGGTAATGCAATATTTTTTCTTTCTCTGCCTAGATTATTCCACTTACCATAATGCTGTCCATGTCCTTCCATGCTTTTTGGAAAGGGAAGAGTTCTTTCCTTTTTACAGCAGTGTAGTATTCTGTTGTGTAGATGTACCCCACCATTTTTAATCCATTTATCAGCTGATGGGCACATAGTCTGTTTCCGAATCTTAGCTATTCTAAATTGTGCTACTATGAACATATGGGTGCATATATGCTTTCTGATTGGTGTTTCTAATTTTTTGGGAAAGACTCCTAGTAGTGGGAGTACTGGATCAAATGGCAGTCGCTTTTTAATTTTTTGAGGAAACTCCGTACTGTTCTCCACAGTGGCTTTGCCAGACTGCATTCCCACGAGCAGTGCACGTGGGTTCCTTTTACTCCACATCTTCCTCAGCCCTTGTCGTTTGTTGATTTGTTGATGATAGCCATTCTTACCAGTGTGAGATGGTATCTCATTGTTATTTTGATTTGCATCTCTAGGAAGAATAAGGATTTTTAGCATGTTTTCTTATGTCTCTTGGCCTTCTGTATGTGCACTTTTCAAAAGTATCTATTTAAGTCCATTTTTTGATTGCATTGTTTATCTTGCTTTTTTTTTAGATGGCTGAGTTCCCTATAAATTTTGGAGATTAGGCCCTTATTGGATATAACATAGGAAAATATGTTCTCCCAAGCCATGGGCTTTCTTGTTTTGGTTTGTTTGGGTTTTTTTATTTTTGGTTTTTGTGTGTGTGTGTTTTTTGTGTTTGTGTGTTGCTGATGGTTTCTTTTTCTCTGCAGAAGATTTTTATTTTGATGTCGTCCCATTTGTTTCTTTTCTCCATATTTTCTATTACCCTAGGAGTTATATTGGTAAAGAGCTTCTTGAAATATGTCTCATATTTTTCTGCCTATGGATTCTTCCAAGATTTTTATGTTTTCCCTCTTACAATTAAGTCCTTTGTCCATTTGTGTTTATTTTCCTCTATGGTGTGAGGCGGTGGTCTCGTTTCATTATTTTGCATGTATCTATCCAATTTCTCCAACCTCCTGTATTGAAAAGACAGTCTTGACTCCATTGTATGCTCTTGCCTCCTTTGTCAATTATTAATTGGGCATAAAGTCTCAGGTCTATTTCTATGTTCTCAGGTGTGTTCCATTGGTCTACTAGTACACGTCTATTCTTGTGCCAGTTCCAGCGAGCTTGAGAACAGTGGCTTTGAAATATAATTTGACATCGCAATTGTGAACGGCCAACATTGTTCTTCTTTCTTAAGATTACTGGGACTATTGCGGGTCTTTTTATTTTTTATTGAATACGAATTTCTGGAGACTTTCTTCTAGGTCTGAGAAATATGTCATTGGTATTTTAATTGGGATTACAGTAAATCTGTAGAATGCTTTGGGTAGCGTGGCCATTTTAATGAGATTTAATCTACTATTACATGAACTTGGTATACTCTTCATTTGTTTATGTCTTCCTCTACCTCTTTTTTCAATGTCCTATAGTTTTCAGTGTACAGATCTTTTACTTATTTAGTTAAGTTTATTCCTAGGTATCTTCATTTTTTTGTTGCAATTGTAAATGGGATTGTTGTTTTTGTTTGTTTGTTTCTTTTTCTGTGAATTCTTTATTGGTGTATCAAAAAGCCATAGATTTCTGGGTGTTAATTTTGTATTCTGCTACATTACCTAATTCATTTATTAAATGAAGAACTTGTTTTATGGAACACTGAAGGAGTTCAATACATATTGATCCTTTTACTTTGCATTTATCTTTTAGGATTTGTCGACAGCCAAGATTTGGATTTGTATCATGATTTTTCTGTCTTTTTTTTTTGATAGAGCAAATTACTTGATCTTTCTTTCTTTTTCCCAATGATTCTTTTTTTAATTTTTTTATTGCTTAAAGTATTACAAAGAGTATTACATATGTGTCCTTCCCCCCCGCACCGACCTGCCTTTGACAATCCCCTGACCTCCCCTAATCTCCAGTGTCTTATGTCTATTCGTTATGCTTATATGCATGCATACAAGTCCTTCGGTTGATCTCTTACCTCCCTCCCTCCTGCCCCCAACCCTCCCCGGCTTTCAAGCTGCAGTTTGACAATCTGTTTGAGGCAGCTCTGCCTCTGTCTCTATTATTGTTCAAAAGTTTATAATGGTCTCTATTATCCATGAATGAGTGAGATCATGTGGTATTTTTCCTTCATTGACGGGCTTATTTCACTTAGCATAATGCTCTCCAGTTTCATCTCATGATTTTTCTTGAGTTCAGAAGTCCATTTATTTGATTTATGAAGAATGGTTGATGTTGTTTCTCAAGTGCTAAGCAGTAGAAATTGTAGTTTGTGTACACAGTATTCCTAAGTGTCTTCTTTCAAGTGATATTTAGTAGCCTACACACTATGCTGCATAATGACTATGAATAAGACAAAATCCCCATTTATTGGGCAGTTATCCTCTACCAGAGGCCTAGTGCTCAAATTTGTGCATGGGTGCAGTCTGGCCGGCCCGTCCCCGAACCAGTCCTTTGGTCATCCCTCAATTTGGTCATGCCACAAGCAGCCTGATTGATATGGTAGCACTTCCAGTACTCACTCAAACAGGAGTGGTGACAGTGGGTATCCCTGTCTTGTTCCTGTTCTTGGGTGACTTGGTTTTTTTTTGGCCTGTTGAGTATGGTGTTGGCTGTATGTTTGTCATATAAGGCTTGTATTATGTTGAGATATGATCCCTCCAGTCCCAGTTTGCTGAGACTTTTTACCAAAAAGTGTGTTGGGTTTTGTCAAATTCTTTTTCTTCTTCAATTTATATGGTTATCTTATTTTTATCTCTCGATTTTTTTTTATTTTTCTCTCTCAATTTGATGTATAATGTGTATTGATTTGAGGATGTTGCACCATCATTTCATGCCCAGAATAAATCCATGTGCTCATGGTGTATGATCTTTCTGATGTAATGCTGGTTCTGATTTGCTAGGATTTTGTTGAGGATTTTAGAATCTATGTTCATCAGAGATACATTGGCTTGTAATTCTCTTTCTTTGCAGTATCTACATGTGCTTTGGGATTAGGGTAATGCTGGCTTCTAGAAATTGCTTGGAATTGTTCCTTCCTCTTGAAGTTTTTTGAAAAGTGTGAGGAGGATATGTTTTAGTTTGAATGCTTTGTAAAACCTCCTGTGAAGCTGTCTGGCCCAAGGCTTTGGTTGCTGGAAGTTTTTCAATGACTGCTTCAATTACCTTCTGTTTATCCATCTATTCAGACTTTTTTATTCTTCTTGATTGAGTTTCAGAAGGTTGTACTTTTCTAGGAATACATCCACTTGTTCTAGGTGACCAGTTTGTTGGAATAGTATTTTTACAACCCTTTTTATTTCTTTGGGGTCAGTTGTTATTTTGCCTCTTTCATTTCTGATTGTTGATTTGGGTCCTCTGTGCTTCCTGGTAAGCCTGGAAGAAGTTCATCAATCTTATTTATCCTTTCAAAGAACCAGCTGTTGATTTTATTGATATTTTGTAGTGATTTTTTTGTTTGTTTGTTTTTTTTGTTTTTGGTTTCTATGTTATTTAATTCTGCTGTGATTTTTACCATTTCCTTCCTTCTGCTCAGTCTGGGCTTTTCTTGTTGCTCTCTTTCTAATTCTTTAAGTTGTAGAGTTAGATAATTTATTACCAGTTATTTTTTGTATTTGTTTTTTTGTGTCTGTAATGCTATGAACTTCTCTCTCAGAACTGCTTTCAGTATATACCATTGAATTTGAATTGTTGTGTTTTCATTGTCATTTCTTTCCAGGATGTTTTTCATTTCTTTTTTGATGTTTTTGATAACACAAACATTGTTTAATAACGTATTATTTAGCCTGCAAGTATTTGAATTTTTGTTAATTTTTATTGTAGGTTATATCTAATATTAGAATCCCGGTGCACAAAATTCTTCCATGAGGGGTGGTGTTGTTCCTTCAGACCAGCTTATACCCTCTACAATCCGGGACTGCTGGCTCCTAACTGCTGAAGTGCCTGTCTGCCTGCCTGGTCACCTCTAACTGCCCCCCCACCCCCGCACCTACAGCCTGATTGACCCTCACTGCCTCTACTTGCTATTCTAATCACCCCTAACTGCCCTACCAGCTGGCCTGGTCTCCCCTAACTGCCCTGTGGTCGACCAGGTCACCTCCAACTGCCCCCTACCTACTAGCCTGGTCGCTGACAACTGTCCCTTAACCAGCCTAGTCACCTTTCACTGCCCCCCCCCCCACACACACACACTACTGGCATAATCGCCCCCAACTAAGTGCCTGCCAGACTGGACACCCCTAACTAAGCCCCTGCCAGTATGGTCAACCCTAACTCTCTCCCTGCCAGTTTGGTCACCTTTTACTGCCCCATCACCCGCTGGCCTTGGCACATTCAACTGCTCCCCTACTGGGCTGGTTTCATTCTACCGTCCCACTTGTCTGCCTGGTTGCCCCTCATATACCCGCAGGCCTGGTTGCCCGACACAACTTGCTGTTCAGTTGTTTGGTTTTCCCTCACCAAGACGCAACTGGCCTGGTCGCCCCATGTAGCCTGCTGTCCAGTCGTTTGGTAATGGCTCATTAACCCCCCCACCAGTCTGGTCTCCCCATGTAGCCTGCTTGTTCAGTCATTTGGTTGTCCCTCACTAAACCCCCTGACAGCCAGGTCATAGGCAGCCATCTTGACAGGGCGTGAGGAATAATTTGCATATTACCTCTTTATTATATAGTAGTATGCCTTTGTAATCAGAGAAGATGATTGATATGACTTCCATCTTGTTTAATTTGAAGAGACTTTGCTTGTGTCTCAAGTGGTCTATCTTTGAAAATCTCCCATGAACACTTAAGTAGAATGTATATTCTGTATCTTTGGGGTGAACTGTTCTGAAGATGTCGATTAAGTCTGTCTGATCTAGTGAGTTGTTTAGGATTGTTGTCCCCTGTGATGGCCTTCATGTTAAAGTCTGTTTTGTCAATATGTTTATTTCTAGTCTATCTTTTCTTTTTCTTTTCCATTTGCATGCAAAATTCACTCTCATTCTGTGTGAGTCTTTTGTTTTGAGGTAGGTCTCTTGATGACAACATATCGTTCAGTCATATTTTTGAATCCATTCTGCAACCCAACGCCTTTTGTTTGGAGCATTTAGTTCATTTACTTTAAGGGTTATTATTGATAGATACTGATTTATTGCCATTTTAATTCTGTATGCCTAGGTTTCCCTCTCATTTCTTCTTATCATTACAGCAGTCCCTTTAGGATTTCTTGTAATTCTGGCTTTGTGGTGTTGTATTCTTGAGCCATTCTTTGTCTGGGAAGCTCTTTATTTAAACATCTATTTTGAATGACGGCCTTATTGGATATAGTAATCTTGGTCTCAGATCCTTGATTCCATTACCTTAAGTACTTCATGTCATTCCCTTCTGGCCTGTAGAGTTTCTGATGAGAAACCAGGTGTCAGCCCTCATTGGAACTTTATTGTAGGAAACACATTTCTTTTCTCTTGCTGCCTTGACAATTATCTCTTTTTCTTTAATTTTTGGCACTTTAATTATTATGCATCTGGAATGGGCCTGTTTGAGTTCTTCTTGTTTGTGGTTCTCTGTGGTTCCTGCACTTGTGTGACATTTTCCTTTAAGAAGTTAGGGAAGTGTTCTGCCATTGTTTCTTCAAACACCTTCTCTATGCCTTTCTCCCTTTCTGCCTCTTTGGACACACCCACCACTCTAATATTGTTACATTTCCAGTAGTCTCACGGTTCCTTTAACCTGTCCTCTTGTTTATTAATTGTTTTTTTTTTCTGGTTTTCCTAATTGAGTGATATTTTCTCTCTGACTAACAATTCACTGATTTGATCCTCAGCTTCCCAAATATGATGTGTATTTCTTCCAGTGTGTTCTTTACTAGTGTTATGTCATATTTTTTATCTAGAACTTTTCTTTTTTCATAGCTACTATATTTTTTTTCATGCTATTGAGCATTTTTACCATGATTGCTCTGAACTCTGATTCAGATAAATTTCTTATCTCTACTTCATTTTTCTCTTCTGAGAATTCTCTAGTTCTTTCATTTTGGTGTTTTATGTTTGTTTGCTACTTTTGGCTTTCTGTTTGAGTTTGTGATGATGAGTTATGTAGATCCTCTATCAGTGGTTCTTAATCTTCTGGCCCTTTAAATACACTTCCTCATGTTGTGACCCAATCATTAAATTATTTTCGTTGCTACTTCGTAACTGTAATGTTGCTACTGGTATGAATCGTAATGTAAATATCTGATATGCAGATTGGTCTTAGGCAACCCCTGTGAAAGTGTCGTCCGACCGCCAAAGGGGTCTCGACCCACAGGTTGAGAACCGCTGCTCTACACCTCTCAGCCTGTCATGCAGGACAGTGTTACAGGCTGTTTCTGACTAATTAGGTCAGGCAAAGACTCAAAGCCTCAGGAGACCACCTCTGGCTACACACTTATAGGCTTCTGACTTGAATTGCCCCTGTAGGCAGTCATCCTCAGGCAACAAATTTTTTTCAACATGGTGGGGCAGTGGCTTCTACTGGAGACCAATTGTCATTCTTAATCTCTTAAGTTGCCTCAGAGCAAAGTTTTTTACAATCGGGTGTGTCGACTGTCCTATTCCTAGACAGGCAAATGTCTGTGTGGGAAAGATGTCCTCCTCTGCATGAGGGAATGACTCCTCCCAGGAGTCATGGGTGTCTATCTTCTGAGCTGTATCCGCTGAGTCCCTAGTCCTGGCTTCTTCCCTCACAGCTCCAGTGCACTTCAACCTCCCTTTGCCAGAGCACAGGGAAATTTGTGTGTTGGCCCTCTAGGAGGATGCCTTGGTATCCATCAGTCTCTCCATGTTCGATAGCTGGGGGCAAGAAGGGCAGCGTGGTTGGGAGGTGGGAGGACAGTTGAGGGTGAGCAGGCCAGTAGGCAGAGTGGTTAGTGGAGATCAGGCAGGCAGGCAGGCAGGCAGGCAGGCGAGCTGTTAGGAGGCAGTGGTGCTGGATTTCAAGAGGGATATGTGACTTCTGGATTGGCTCAATTCATAAACTGGCAGTCAGACATCCCCCAAGGGGTCCCAGATTAGAGACAGTGCAGGCCAGGTTGAGGGACACACCCTCCTGTGAACGAATTTCATGCACCGGGCCAATGGTATATCCATAAAGATATATTTTGTGATTCCAAGAATCATCTGCTTGTTGAGGAAATATGACAACCAAATTAACGCATCTTAATAAATACAATATAAGTATTTTGTCAACAGGCTGAAAAGTGATATGTGTGGGTTCATAAGGTCTGTTTTTAATAAAAAATGAGGGTGGAAAGGCACACTTGAAAGAGTCAGGCATTGCCAGTTGCTAAATCACAGAGTGCACATAGTTGTGAAAAAATAAGGCAAACGTGACTCATTCATATCAGTACAAAGATGTCTTAAAGTGTAACATAGAGTCTCTCACTATTAATTATGTTGGAAAGTTGAAACCATTGAGGGAATCAGTGTAGTTAAGAACAATATGCCTCTGCAGTTGAATATACACAAACAGCCTATCCATTTAAATTGTGGATGTGCTAGTGAGCGCATAAATTAAAGGGTCATTTGTGGACATTTTGGATAAGAATTAGTACTGAAACATGGTAATATTTATGGGAAATGTAATATTTCTCATATTTTGAAGGAGATCTGGGGCTCTTCACATGAGCTGTTAAATGCTCGTAGTACAGCTAAAGGCAGTAAAATTTATATTGCCATCATTACCAAAACTAAGTTTATACATTTAAAGTAGTCAGCAGTAGGAGAGAGCCATGCTAAATTGGTGATAAATTAGAAAATTGTATGTGTAATGAATTTGGCATGTACTGGCCCAATAAAATATTACTATGCACAGGTGATATCTTGCCAGTATTAGAATAGATGCAAGTGCACAACTAGCACATGTGGCTTTTCCTGAGTCCAAAATGTAGTTGAAAGCGTAGCATAAAAGTTCTAAGGTAAGTGAGACAGTCAATTTTGAAAGTAAATGGACATAACTTGCCTCTATATTGTGTGCATCCAGGAGCAATGAAAGTGTTTTAACCTAAATGCTAATAATTCAATACTTGCATACCAAAATAACTATTAGTTCTTAGGGGAACGTGCATGAAGAAGTGAGTGTAACGGGAAAATTAGGAAGTTTTTAGTAATGTCGAAAAGAGATTGTGAGCAACAGAGCAAAGTAGAGAAGGAGAAAAGTCGATAGAGGCTTGTCAAGCTATAGGTAGGCACTGATAAATATGTATGTGGACATCATGGAATTCCTTGCACTTTGTTCAGAATTGGAAAGGTTTTTCCCACCAATGGTCATTTAAGAAATTAAGGAAGATGTACAGGGAGGACAAGATGTCAGAAGATAATACATTCCAGAGTAACATATCACAGCACATACAAGCATGAGCCTAAATAGAGTCTAAGAGTAAATTTAAACATTGTTGTGGAAAGAGGAAATAAAGTGTTGTTTTGAATTATTGTTTTCCCATAAAACATTGCTCTCCAATGTGATATCCTCACATAAGTATTTGTCATTTACAGGAACGCTGTCACGTGGGAGAGGAAGTTATGCAGGCGTTCCTTGCAAAGAGACAATCCCTTCCAGGAGAAATTACCATATATCTCCAAGAGATGATGATTGCACTACTAGTTATAGGTAATGGGCAATAAAGCGTAAGACACCTAAACTATACTATACACTGTCTGTTGTTGAGGTGAATTTCATCTATCATAACACTAAATATTTACCATTGACCAACTAAGTAGCATGTAGTATATTCAGAGTCTTATGTCACAACTGTATCTGAGTATGTCCAAAACATCTTTATCACTCATACATAAAAGCTCTCCAGGTAAAGCAGTCGCTACCATTCTCTTCCTCAGTCCAGCTTCTATGAAAAACCAACCAGGGTTCTGTCTGTATTGATTCACCTGTTTTCCACAGATCATAGTATCAGAATGATACAGGATAGGACATTTTGTGCCTGGCTTGTGTCCATTACCATAAATGTGTCCAAGGGTCATCCATATGGCAGTAACCAGTTCACCGCCACTTTAATGGCTGGTTAAATATTCCCTTGCAGCTCTAGTGAGTGCACACAGCTCGTTTACCACTTCAACCGTTGGGGTCCTTTCCACCAGAGGACTGATGTGAGCATTTTGGACTAGTATTTCATAGAAGTCTCCAGTTATTGTGGGTGCAAAATTTAGAGTGGAATTTCGGAGTCATATTGCAATTCAGTGTTAAATGTTTGTTGTAGGAGTTTCCATTATTTTCCACAGCAGCCACGCCTTGTCCCCTTTCTGTTCCTTGTGTACAGGATTCCAGTGGCTCTAAATTCCCAACAAGCCCTGGTATTTTCCTCTTCAAACATTGGGACCTACTTAGGAATAAAGTGGTATCTCACGTAGGTTTTGGTTGGCATTTCCCTAACTATCCATTATTTTGATGCTCTTTCCATGAGCTTGTTAGCTGTTTGTGTATCGTGTTTGGAGAAATGACTCTTGAAGCCTTCTGTCCATTTGCCTTTTCCTATTTTTACAGAGGTTCATATGACAACTGTGGTATGTGTCCAGATATACTGCGTGTAAGTGACAGGATTGGAATTAACAGGCCATCTTGTGTTTAACTGGAATTTTACTTTTATTTGCCCCAGGGAGTACTATATGCAGTATGTGTTTTGTATTATCTTGGAAGTCTTGTATTCTTTTCTTAGTAGCTCATTTGGAACAGTCCAAATCTTTCAGGAGTGAAGGATCATACTCATTTATTTTCCTTATTAAAGAAATGAAGTGCAACATTTTCTTTTTTGTTGTTTCTCACCTGAGGATATATCTCTGCTGATCTTGGGAGAGTGGACGGAGGGAGTGGGGCTGAGAGCTACATCAATGTGAGAGAGATACTTTGATTGGTTTCCCCATGCATAATCCCCAACCAGGGCCAGGGATGGACCCTGCAAACCAGGCTCATGCCCTTAACCTGGAATCAAACCAGGGATCCTGCAATGCCAAGACCGGTGCGCGATCCACTTAGGCACACCAGCCAGGGGTGTATTGTATAATTTTTTAATCAGAAAGAGCTTTTGACAGCATGAAGCATAATAGGAAGGTCAGAATTCCAGCCCGTTTTCAGAAAATGTGCCTTCATATATATTCATAGTCAATTATTTCAGTCAAAACATTATTCTTCAGCTGTATTTTAAATAATTGTAAGCTCCCTTGTCTACCTCAGCTTTACTGACATATTTTTAGCGCAGATGTATAAAAGCATAGGTTTGCCAACTATTTAAGACTTTACTAGGTTCATGTCATACTGACATAAAATTATTCGTTAAGATGTTAAAGTATTGTTATTTGGTCACTGACATTACAGGATGCACAGGTGTTGCACCACCAACCCAAGGGCCTCCTCTGACTTATGGTGGAAGGAGTCACTGGGATGATTATTACAGCCTCACAGGAGATGGGTATGATGGGGGGGGGGGTGTGCATAACACTTACTGCAACAGCCGATGGGACACCTCTTTAAGAGGCCATGAGTGTGATGCTGGTGGGGATCATAGGATTCACCATCTATGCAAGAGAGTGTGAATCATGCAGTGCAGTAGCTCAGCTTATTGAGATTCTCAAGGGCTGCCAAGAGGGAAGTCCCTGTGACAGATGAAATAGAAATTGAACTTAAAAATAATGCTATGTTATGGAAGGCATTTATTTGAAAAGAAATTGCCTTATGTTATTTAAGAATGAATAGAAGCAAATGGTGGGTTTGGGGAAGAAACAAGAATTTTAGATCCTTTTGTGAAACTTCTGCATAGAATGCAAAGTTTGAATTCTTCAAGGTTGTTTTATAAGTGTTGATTTTAATAACTATATACTTTAATGTTTAAATTGAATATCTGTATTGTTAAAATATTCAGAATAAAGTTTTCCACTAAATGGGATTTCTTGTCTCATTTTACTACAAACACATAAAAGCAATGTGTTTGGATGGTGAGGTGAATTCTAGGCCCTAAATTTCCCAAGGTGTCTTTGGCCACAAGTGCATGAAGTCTTTGAAGTGAACTGCATACAAAATGAAGCGTTGTGTTACTTCTTCATGGCATGCTGCCCTGTTTCCAGTTGTCCGGGGGAGGTAATCAAATGACGTATTCTTGGAAAACCTAACTGGAAAAAAGAATTGAGGCACCTCCAACAAGGCTGTAAAGCAATTGTTCACCTCCTTCCTGTGGCATTTTGTATGTCCTCAATCTTTAAAGGAATAGTATATGTAGGAAGAAAAATTACATATGGAATAATATAAATGTTTGAACAAATCTAAATGTAAGCATCCTTTGGCTTATTGAAATGCCATCAGCACCTTTCTGAAGTGGGAATAACAAGACTGAAACAGAATTTGCCACTTAACAAGCTTTCCTGAATATACCTCTGAATTAAATAAACAAAAGTGCCCGTCGATTGAGATATGTATTTTTCTATAGAACTGCTCATGCACTTCCTCTTCAACTTTTTGACATTTAATATATGCTCTCCACACATCGAGTTATCTTGAAGCCTCAGTATTTTTATGAGTGAATGTCAACAAATGTCCCAACTGGGAAAATTTTTAAAAACTCACCTGTTGGACTGTTGAGTGTATAGTTATCAACAAGCTTTCCAACTTCAATTTTAAAAATCTCCCCCAAAATGTTTTGTTTCTTAGTTATTTTTACTGGAATACTGAATGGGAAATTAATTGTGGAAGCTGGAACCTCAACTGTTGAAGGACTTTAATGTCTATCCTGTTAGACTTGGGGATGGTAGTGGGACAAACCCTGGTCGGTATGGCTCAGTGAGCCCCTTTTTCATTGCCAGCTGGAATGCTGCTGGATTGGTGAAATACCTAATAAAGCCATTTGGATGCCAAATTTACTCAGCTTAATTTTACCACTGTAGGTTTGTACTGATAACGTACTATGGTGTAGAGAAATACTAGACAAACAATACAAAACTTCACATCATGAAATAGATCACTTTATATACAATCCCATGGGGAAGTGGACTAGAAAGGAAGATTAAAGGGGAAGAAGGAACAGCATAAAAATCCTGACCATGACAAAAGGCTACTTCTTGTATTTCTAAACAGATATTCTGGGTATCAAAACCTTAAGCTATGTACATACTTTTAGACATATTTATTGTCATTGATTTCACAGAGGAAGGGAAAGGGAGAAAGAGTTAGAACCATCAATGGTGAGAGAGAGTCCTTGATCGGCTGCTTCCTATAAGACACCTACTGGGCTAAGAGCCCAAAACGGGGACATGTCCCAGTCTGGGAATTGAATACTGACCTCCTGGTTCACGTGTCAAAACTCATCCACTGAGCCAAGCAGGCCAGGTTTTGGCTCTTCTTTATTCAGAGTCTTCCCTTTGACATTCGTGTGCTCAAGCTGCCCTGTATCCAGCCTACCTGACTGCTGTGCAGATTGGTGGACTCTGGGGTACATTCTAGTAGTAAGGAACCTACTATGTGTGCCTTACTCTCCGTGCTTGTTTTCTAATGCCCTAGAGACTCTGCCCATAGGGCCTTCATGTACATGATCTCTGTGCACCAGCAGTCACCTCCTATCCAGGTCTCTTCTCTGCCCATCTTCATAGATGCAGTCTTTATCTAAGGTTTCTAAGCATCATTGCATTGATACTATGCTTTTCTGAATATTTTGATGGAAAAGTTCAGATTCCAATATAGAATTTTTCTGGATTTCTCAGTTGTGGTCTCGAGAACAAATAAAGCATCAAGTGCAGGACACTTGGTTTTAGAGGCAACATGCAGCAATGAGTTCTGTTTTGTTGTGTCTTAATATGGTGGGTTTTTAAAATTGATTCTTTAGAGAGAGGTGAATGGAGAGAGACAGGCACAGAAGCATGCATTCATGTGAGAGGGAAACAATGTTGGATGCCTGGGGACTTAACCTGCAACCTGGACATGTGCCCTGGCCAGAAATCAAATGGCTAAACTTTCTGGTGCACAGGACAATGCCCAGACACACTGGCCAGGGTGCACTGACTTTTATTTTCTTCCTTATCTTGCATCTGGTGGTTAATAAATACCATCAATGCTAATAACAGTGGGCAATTCCAGAGGAGGACATGCTGACAAGAGCTTTACATAAGTTGGCCCCACAGGTGAATCTCCCCACAAGGCAATGGGCATGATCTCTATGTGTGGAGGAATTAACACCCTGACCACAGGATGTTTTGCCTTTGCCCTTCCTCCCTCAGAACCTGCCAATTTTTATGATTTTCCTCAAATGCCAGAGGTTCTGATTCCCATCATGGACACTACTCCCTGTCAAGGTGGGGATGGGAAGAAAAGATGCATGTCAGACAGAGGGACAGGGAGAGGGAGAGGGAGAGAGAATAATAGAGAGGAAGAGAAAGAGAGCGTTTGCTGTAAGAGATATACATTTTCTGACCCATGTTCTCTTATCCCCTTTTATGGGGGGTGGGGAGCTCACCGACGGTTACAGAGACTTTGGCATTTTCTCTTCCTACTAAAAGAAGCAGATTGTGCCTGGCCAGTGTGGCTCAGTAGGCCTATGAACCAAGAGGACTTAGTTCAATTCTCAGTTGGAGCAGGGGCTGGAGTTTACGCCTGGATCTCCAGGTGGATGTGCAGGAGAAAGCCAACCAATGATTTTGTCTCATTATTGATGTTTTATCCATCTCTCCCTCTCCCTTCCTCTCTGAAAACAATAAGAATTGTACTAACAAACAGAAAAATGTGCTTATATGCTGATGGGCCCAAGCTAGAAGAGTGGAAGGTAGAAGAAAAAGAAAGGAATGGCAATAAAAAGAGAACGAAGGGCCAGGTGCTGTATGTGACAAGCTAGGAAGCTGCTGACACCCAGCAGAGAGCAGCAAGCACATGAGTGGCTGGCACTGAATGAGAGGCAGTAGAAGGAGAAAAACCAGGACTGACTTCCTCACATTTAGGGAGACATACAGGCAAATGGAGCCGTGCCCCGGGCCTGGATGTGTGGCCTTCTCCCTAGGTGGTCCTCTGGCAGGCGACTCAGTGAGCAAACTGAGACAGCCTAGGGCCAGAATGAGGTGGCAGGTGGGCAGGGAGCCTGTTCCATGCTGAGCAGCTAACTGTCCATTGACTGTGGGATCCAACAGCACACTAGGACATCTCCCTTTCACTTGGTTGTATTGCCCCTCAGGGTGGCCCTCCATACCCCCATCTCCCCGGTGTGACCTTCACCTGTGTCCACTTAAGTGCTCTCCGGGAACTGGCTTGAGGTTGTCCACTCTTTAGAACCGGGGTCTGTCACTGGCTCAGAGATGCTTTACCACCTCCTTGATTGATGGGAAGGAGGATCATGAGGGGAAAGTCTTCGAACATTAGACCATCCTCTACAAAAGGATGTCGTATTCTTAGGACAGGACACAGAACAAAGCAGGGGTTTATGCCAGCTTAGTATTTTGCTGAAAAGAATGTAAATGTGTTTACAGGCCACAGGAACTTGAATTCAAGAAGGGGATGTATCCAGGGGAATGACAGGCCTGGACTTGTGAGGCCAGTGGTCTGGGTCCCTGGCAGGCTGATATCCCTTTCAGTACTAGGGGCCTGACTGGTGCACAGGGAAGCCCTACCATGGAGCGGCCACAGGCCAGCGATGGAGGCTCCCAGTGGGGAGGAGTTTTAGTCCAGGGACTGGACTAGTTACCTGTGATGGCCCCAGAGTAGTTGTACCACAGTGGTGCTCACTGGAAGCCACTTTTTCCAATCCCTGTGGACGCACCTTGTGTGCGCTGACCCACTGAACAGTCACAGAGGTGAGTGAGTAGGTACCGGTGCACCAGAAAGAACCACCAAACCAGAAAGTATAAATGGTGATGTGATCTCCTGGGACCAACCTCAACCAGCCTAGTGTCTGCGCATCACGATGCTCATGCCTTCTTACTTGGCCAGTAACTGCAGGTGGGAGAGTTGGGTTAACATGTCATGGAGGACACCAGATGGTTAACATCCAGTTCTCTTTATTACTGACATTTATTCACAACCATTCAAGCAAAGGTAATCCCCGCATCTACCACCCAAACCTCAGTCTCTCCCCGAGAGATTCAGGTGGATATTTCTAACTCCTTAGGACAAATCTCCCCAAAGAAACCATTGAGTCCCCTGTCAGCATTTCCCCCCACCCTGAGTATTTGTCTGAAACTGGCTGCTGTGTTCCTGTACGGTATACTTATGTCCAGGTTTCAGTGCCCAAGGGCCCAGAGTAAAGCCTATGAGATGTACACCCAGCTGGACACTCAAGCAACAGGATCACAGAATGGGAGTTGGGTCAAGGAAAGTACTACAGCCACAGTGAGGACAGGGGTAAGCGCAGAGCCAGACCATGCTGGGCCGCCCCAACTCCTGCAGCATATGCTTCAGCACGGCATGCATCTGGGCAAGTCGGCCCAGGTTGATGGTGCCGCTCCTTTCCTCGTAACTCTCCAGGGGGGCCGCATAAATCACGCAATTCAGCTTGCTCAGCCCAACAATGTGGCGAAGCAGGTCCTCCAGGACGATCATGGAGATGGGGTTTTCACAGAAACTTAGGGTTGTGAGCTGGGAGCAGTGGCTCAGGGCTGGCAGGATGTCCAGGAACTGGGCATCCATGATCCCACACTTATCCAAGTCCAGGTCCTGGAGAGTGGGGGAGGCTCTCTCTAAAAGAAATCGGAGTGACCCAGAACTGATATTGGTCAGGTTGAGCCCACTGAAACTCAGGCCTTTCAGCTGGCTGACGTTCAGTTGCTGGGATAGATGTCTCAAGTCTCTTTCGAAAAGCAGGCAGTTAGTGATGGACAGGGTCGCCAAGGGGGTCCTCAGGCACCTGGGGAGACATAGAACAGTTACATGTGGGGGATGGACCTGGTGGGCAGAGGCAGGTGAGGATGATGCAGGCCTTCAGGGTAAAGAGGCCCATGTCACCAAAGCCTAGAGTGTTCCGGATGATGATCAAACCCAGGATGTTGCACAGTGAAAAGTGACATTCAAGTCAGAGCAAATTTGAGTGGAATCTTTCCCCATCTGTTATCTGCTCCGTGATGGATTCAACTGGATGAAACCTCACACACTCCATTTACTCATCCGTCAAGTGGAGCACATCATACAGCCCAGCCCAAACACACAGGTGTTGTGAACATAAAGGTGGGAGGTAAAGATGGGAGGAGCTCAGAAAGGAGCCTGACCCAGGGTCTGAAGCAGGAGGCAACCAGTGCATTTTAGTATTGGAGACATGTCCTGAAATGCCTGCAACTCGGGCTTCCTTCCAGCCACAGCCTAGACCCCTGTCACCATCATCTCTTAGCCCAATGAGGCCTCTGGCAGTTGTGCAGAAAGGGCTAACCTGGGCACAGTCAGGCAACATCAAACGAGAGCTGACACCCTCCAGGAACTTAGAACACTGCACTGTTTACAAACCACCTATCCAATTTCGTAATGACTCCCTCAGGAACCCTGCATTTACCACGCATTCTGTTTGCAAGAGCCTATGGCAACCCTTGGCAGACAGGTGAATGAGGCAGGTTTGGAGTGAAAGGCTGCCATGGCCAAATCTCTAAGTACGGAACTTAACCCCTGAAACCTCACCTCTGATTGGCTTTCCCCTTGTCATTGCAATCCTCACTTGGTTCTATTGCATCATCTTCCCTTCCACACCACTTACAAGGATGCCCAAAGCTACCATCTCCTGGCCTGAAGCCTCCATTACGCCAATTCCTAGCAAGGAGTCCCTTTAGTAGCCTCTGTCCTAGTGCATATGTCCTACCTTTGTCTGGGGGGTTATGTCACAACATGCAAGGTGACAGAGCGGTGAACAAGACACTGACTGTGTGGACCGTCTAGTGGCTCAGGCACTCTAGCACTGCTGAGGGACTGCACACAGGAGAGCCCATCACTGTGCACTGAAATGGAAAGGGACTCGATCTGGTCGTCAGGGAAAGCTCGCCACCCCTCACCTGAGGATCTCGTCCAGGCGGCCTCTGAGGATGGAGACATCATTCAAATTGAGCTCCTGGAGGTGGGGCAGGCTGAGGAACTGAGAGGTGACCAGGCTAACACACTGCTCCTCCTCCTCCAAGGTGGTGTGAGAAGACGTGAAGACATGGGAGAGACGGAACCGGCGCAGATTGCCCATCTGGCCCAGGTAAGGAGCGAACTTCCTCAGGGTGGACAGCTTCCAGGTACAGTTTACCTCCAAATCCTGGACAGAGTCCAGCTGCACCATATCCAGGATGTTAGTGTTTTGCTTCGACATCGCAAAAACCTTCAGCTTCTTACAGCAAAGGTGCAGCAAACCTCTCCTCTCGCTGATTTTCTTAATCAGGTAGCTGAGGGACTCATCAAGGACACCTTTCTTGAGGCAAAGGTCTACTAACAGCTCCACAGGGGCCAAGGGTGGACTTGGCCTGGCCGTTAAGCTGCGCACTTTCCCCCTCTTCCTCATGGGCTGCGGGGCCTCAGGCTCCAGCAGTGAGCACAGATGGGCTCTGGTTCCGGCCCACACAATCCAGAACTCCTGATGAACTCTCTTCTGTAAATTAAGCACCTGCAGTTTCCATCTCCTGTGGAGAAAATAGGAGTTATGCTGGGGTGCATTATGATAACAAGGAATAAGACCATGAGTCTAGGAATCTGGGCAGCTGGGCCAGACACCTGACTGGACTTTTGACTCAATGTCCCAGAATCACCTGCTCCTGGTGCTACTGGGATCCTTCATGGTCCCCATTCCTGGTACATTTAGGTGCCACCAGGAAGGAGTGGGCTCGTGTCCCTTCGGTCACCCTCGGCATTTTCACCAGCCATATATATCCGAAGCCTGTTCCCACAATGACCCCAGCAGTGGCTCCAAGGCCTGCCTCAGTTCTCCCTTTGGCCCTGCACACTCTCGGATCCCAGCTGTAACTGCTCAGATCCCCAGGGTGCTACCAGGCAACTGAATCCCCCATACCTGTGTCGAGTGTCCTGGGCAAGCAGGACATCGAGTCCCTCAAGCACAGCCTGCAAGATATCCTGGTAAGGCTGCCGATGGTTCATCAGGGCCCCCAGAGGGAGGCAGGGGAAGGGCCAAGCCTGCACCATGGCCTTCAGGACTCTGCTGTGCTTCCCAGCGAAGGCTGCCATGAACAGAGGTGGGAAGAGCTCCATAGGAAGCCACTCCAGAGCAGCGATGGCTGAGGCTTCATCCCGCAGCAGGCTCTGACATGCCAGTTCCAGGAGTCTGCGTGGAGCTGGGAGGCTCATCCCCATGAAGCTGCTATGAAAGAGATCATGGGAGACAGTCAGGAGCAAGGCATCTTGTCAGGCTGAGCATGAGCAAACCCGGCCCTTCTCCCTTCAGAGGGACCAGCTGAGGGCCAAAGGCACTCCCCCAGCAACAACTGGAGCGCCCCCCAAATTACCCCAACCCCGTTTTCTGCTTAGAATCTCAAAGCCACTCAGCCCTGCCTCTCCTCTGCCACTGGCAGGACAAGAACCAGGCACCAAGGAGGGGTGAGATGACAACTGGACACCTCCCGCATCTACCCACTGGCTAGCTGGAATTCTGCTGTGCAGTGAGTACTGGGACACCATAGAGAGGATTCCACCCTTTCCAGAAAAAAAGTTTCTGAGGATCACTGAAGGACTGAAAACGCCTGGAGTAGGGAGCAGCCCGTGGCCCAGGACTGCCTCTTGCTAATTTCCAGGAAATAAAATAGATGTGGAAGATTAAGGAACACCCACACAATGGGTACCATTGAGGCTTTTGACGCATTTTAAATGAGGAATATAAAAGCAGCACAAACGTTTCCTGAAGCAAGGGGGAGCTGGAGGTGAGAAAAATAACGATTAATTCCAACATGTACATTTTACTGTGTGTCCCTTCTCTGAATATTAGAATGACCACTTTATCCATGACAACAGATGGCTCACATGTCACCACTAAGGCTCCTCTCAATGAGAGGCTGCAAGCCATGGTCAGTGTTGCTCAGTGCCTTGAGCCTCCTCCTGTGCCCGCCAAAGGTCTCTTGAGGGCTCCATTCCTAACCCCCGTAGGGGGTGGGCAGGAGCCAGCTGATGGATGTTTCTCACATCAATGTTTCTCTCTCTCTCTCCGCCCACTCCCTTCCTCTCTTTCTAAACATCAATTGGCTGTTATGAAAGACTTTCATTAAGACCTGTTTTCACACAGACAGCCCAGCCGCTAAAAACTACAAAAAGGATTTTGCCACTTTGGCCTACAATAGGTTCCTTAGCAATACTTGACTTTCAGACACAGCAAAAACTTACCCTTTGAACCTCTATGAATGGCAAATGCCAAAACAGAAATCAAAACATTTTAGAATAAGGCAAACCTGCATCCAGAGGCAAAGGCAAAGTCTGCTCATTTGTATGGAAGAAAGGACAAATCTCTGGGTTCTTGGCCTACAGGTCGTTGGGGACCGCCTTAGGCTCCTGACTCACCAGAGCAGCATGGTGCAGGGAGCCCTGTGCTCAGAGCTGGACATTGACTCTCACGCTCTAGATTCTGTTTCCTCCTCTGCCTCCTCAGAAGCCATTATGCCCCGTCTGACCACACCTTCCTTCTGAGGTCCTAGCTGAAATGGCTACTTCCACCTGAGAGCAAAACCTTAGCCCTGGATCTCCAGGCATTTAATCCTGATGGGGTTTTGCACTCTCCACACCTCCAACTGAACCCTAGGTCCATTCATGAAAGGAAAAGAAAAGGAAACCAGCCTGGAAGTAGACTTGATGTGGGTGTTGGTGCCACATCAAAATTCCCTAATGTTCCCGTTAACACACCTTTAGGGAGACAGTGTATCATCTGAAGAGCGAAAGAATTTCAATGCAACTGTATTGAGTACCAAACAGCCCCTGAGACTTGATGTTACCTACAATTGCAAATCCCGTACCCATTCAAAGGGGAACAGAGGGACAGCTGGTCTTCCAGATTTTGAGGAGCAAGCCTTCCCCAGAGGAGGTCAGGCCAAAATCACATCTAGGGATTGATCAGGAGAAGGGAGGGGCTGCACGTTTGGAATGGGACAAAGGGAATTACCCAGGACAAGGTGAACATTGGGGAAACTCAAAGACACTGACTGCATCAACTTGAGAACTTAAAAGGCTAGTGGTGAAGTAGGAAACTGGGTGGATCCCTTAAACCCAAGCTGACGGGGCGTATAGGCAGGAGATTCTGTCACCCTTCCTCTGTGGAGGTAAAGGGCATTTCCTCTCAGAAGAACCAGATCAGCTCAGCAACCTGGCTTGAGAAAATTAAATGTGAAAATGTGGGTTGTGGTGAGGCCAGAGGAGGGGTGTGGCAGCTGAACCTGGGATGTGACTTATACAATTCTGAAAGCCACTGAGGGCTGAGAGTCGTGGGCTCTTTGGAATCTTGGAGGCACAGTAAAAAATAAATGTGGGCCAAAATACCTGTGTATCCTTACCAAGGAGCTACTACAAAGGGCATTCATTTTAGCTCAGGAATCCTATTCTACATCCCAACCTTTCACAGGCAACAGGTTATTCCCAGCCAAGTTCCAGGGGCCGGGGCCCTAAACATGACTGCCAAAGTCTGTATAAATAACTAATGTTTTCTCAACCCCAGGGAACAATCCATGCAAATTTGGCTTCAGAAAGCTCCTTCTGGGCCCAGGCCTACAACTCTCACTCAGATTGTGAGGGAAAATGTCCTCTCTCAGGATTAAGCACAGTGCACTGATACACCTTCCCCTTCAGAAGATTTGAAGCTGTACTTGGCATGTAAGGATCTGCCATAGTTTGGGATATCCCCATGCTGTACTGAGTCACACATTGGATCTTTTGAAATCCAGGGAGACACAGACAGAGAGAGAGCCAGAGGGCGGGGGGGGGGGGGAGGCAAGAGAGAGAGAGACAGAGGCAGAGAGGAGCAACTTTTCTGTAGGCTCTTCTGTACCCCCTGCATTGTGATGCCCAAACAACTTTCATATTCCAGGCAGAGGGACCACGTGACAGATTACCACAGTGGTGTTGACTTGAAAATTCCAGACTGGCTGATGAGGTTTCTGGAAGTGGTTCAAACTGTAATGAGGTCAGCAGTTGAGTCTAGACTTGGTATCATGGGCTTAAAGCCGGAGTGGTGCCACCTGGGGTGAGATTTTCTCTTTAACACAAACATTACATGCACCAGGCAGAAACTGGAAAATTGGAGGAGCCCAAGCTCAGGCAGCTTCTATGAGATTCCAGTGTCCAGGAGATACAAGGAGGCAGGAGGGACCACTTAGAATGACCTAGAAACAAAGTGTGAGCGAACATGCCTTCTTCATGAGCAAGAAATACTCCTCTATCCACCACCACCCCCATACGGAGCCTACTTTCCCAGGGCATGTGCTGTGGCACTGGGGGCAGGAGAACTTCATGCCCAGTATTGGACAGGCTCCGCCGACTCCCAGCACCCACACATGAATTTGGGGGATGTTTTCACCACATCCTGGTCGCCTGCCACCTGCTCTCATCATGGCACTCACTTATGTACAGGACACAGTAGCCTCTGAGCCCATGAGAAGGGCCATCCTGTGCAACCGCCTTCTCCAGTCAAAAAATTGCTACTGTGATCCCAGGTCATCTGCCCTTGTGACCTCTTTTTAAGAAAGGGGGTCCTTAGAATGTGCTCCAAGTCTGGGACCCTCTTTATGCATCCCTGGAATGTCAGTCAGCCCATCAGGAACCTGATGCTGGGGACACCCACTGACAACAGAAATCAGGAGTTCTCCCCAATTCTTCTGAGCTGTTTTGGAGAACGTGACAAGCTACAGTGTACAGAAGGAAAATCAACATCCCAGCTGCCTTTCTGGATCCAAAGAGGCACCAAAGAGGCAGGACGATGCCCTTCCTGGGTTCCACAGCAAGCCCTGCCTCTGTGGGTCTTCAGAGGCCCTGGGGACCAGTCCTCATGCATGGGCCTTCCCATCGTCCAATCTCTTCACCCAGCCTTTGAGCAGATACCCTTCCAGCTGGCTTCTTTCCCTCTGCAGTCAGACCTCTTCCTACACTGACCTATTTTGTCCTCTGTGCCTTTTTCAAACTCACAAGTCTCTGCTGGCACTACCTGACCTGCCTGTGCCCAACAATACCTGGTTTCACTTCAGACCCAATGACATCTAGACCTAAACAAAGGATTGCCTCTCTTTCTTGCTCCCCAAGGAGAGCATGCCTCACGTCCAGGACATGCCTGGGTCTAGCCATTGAATGCCAAGGACGCTGTAGGAGGGCTGGCAGGAGGCACTGGCACAGAGTGGACATGTTCTCAGGGATGTCCACGGGTCGGCCGATCCTCGCCCGCCAAAGACAGACTCCTCTCCTCTCTCTCTTCAATACATGATTTACTCAAGAACAGTCACTGAGTGCCTAAGGTGCATTCACTGCTATTCCGGGTGACCTGCAGGGACACTTCATGAGAATGTCACGGTCTTCCTCAGAGAATCTCTGAGGCACGAACCCTCACTTGTCTGAGTAGAGAAATGAAAAAACAAAACAACTGGGCGGGAAAATGTGTAAATCACAGGCTGGTCTTGCTTTGCCCTGTAGAGCATGCCTCACAGAATGGTACCTCCAGGTATAACCTGCCCAGCAATCCTAATAACCATAGGAAAAGTTGTCATTTTTCAATGGCCATTACAAATTTTTATCACAACATTAAAAACTCTGTTAGAAACATACCATACATGCAAATAAATAAAGTTTTAAAATCACTACTTAGCACCCTGTGATTTTAAATATTTGAGAATTAAAAACTGACATGCGCTTTGCAAACTATTTCCTGAGTAGTTTGAACATGGCTTGCGGGTCTTCTGCTCATACAACTTTCCACACAGAGTGAGAGTCTTTTCCATGCCCTGGTCAACTGTCACATTCTTTCTAGGTTTGGATAAGCTTCCAAGGTCCCATTCCTTCCTGCTGCCTACGTGGGCACATGTCTCTGGGAGAGTTCCTTTAGTGTGAAGCTCTTTGGCCTCATGGCTTACCCTGGGACCTCTCCCGCCTTTTTTTTGGTCACAACCATGTTGCTCATTTACACTTCTCTGGGAGCTGGCCGTTGTGAACCAGAAGCTGGGTTCTGAGTCACGATGATGAGTAAAAGTAATTCCTCATGTTTGGCAGAATTTAAGAAATTATGGAAGCATTTCACTTTCCAAGTCTCATTACTTCTCTCTCCAGACAAGGGACCTTGGCCGGGGCCATCAACTGACTACCTTCTCCATGTGCAGTAACTGAGGCCTGAATCAGTCGCCTGCACTCGTATCTCTGAGTGAGTCATGGGACGGTGACAAAAGAACAAGGCCCTGGTTCCTGATGTACGGCTCCCATGGCCATCACCTGGGCCAGCCTGATGGGAGTATGCCTAGAGAAGTCACCAGTGAATGGGAACATGCCACTCTCTGTGTGGCAGCGGTGGACACAATCAGGGTCATGGGCAGAGAGCAGGAGTACCCATTTAGGTGACAATCACCTGCCACAATCCAGGTGCTCAGCAGTTCTGTGCTCAGCCATGGTGTAGGGACCCAGTCAGGTCTTCAGGAGGATAAGGTAGGTGATGGTTTGATATTCTCAGGGAGAACTAGGAATGACCTGAGAGTATGTAAATTTACTGATGAGGTGCCACCCACAAGATCTGGGTAGCAGTTGTGCATGGAGGCCCCTCCAACAGCTGAGGTAGAGGGAAAGAAAGGGGTGGGGGACCCAGCTCAGCGCTGGGGCCACAGGAGGCATAGCTCCAGGGTGTCTCCCTCTTGGCCTGAGCTCCGCTATGCCCCGCCGCCTCATCCTCTGCACAGGTGGATCATACTAAGGAGGGCACCTTCCGGCAGCCCAGGGCTGACAATTCTCCGAGCCCAAACTACTCTGGAGTCATGGCCTTGATCTCTCCTCTCAGGGTCCTGCGACCAGTATGTCCTTAAATAGCCACTCTCAATGTGGCTGAGACACTAGTAACACGAGGGGTTACCACCAGGTGACCTTAGTACCAGCAGCATCTGTGTGAGGCCTGATAGTCCCAATGCATGAGGGCGAGGTCTCTCCATCCCCATTCTGTAGCTCCCAGGCCTCCCTGACCTCCTTGGGCTGTAGCCAGGGGACAGGTGGTGCACTACTGTTACTTTGTTTCAAGAACCATCCCTTACCCTCAGTGGTGCAAGCTCAGGGGAAGAGACCAAAACTTACCTGTCACCAAACACCAGTTAAGTCAGTCTGTGGGCTCTCATGCCAGCCCTGCTCCGAGCAGAGTTGCTGAACAAGGGGTCCCTAACACACTACAGCTTCTTGTCTCACGCTCGCTCTCTTTTACCCCATGAAAACACAGGAGAACAAATGAGTTTTGGGGGACATGACCTGATAATACAACGGCTGCTCCTGTTTCTGCTCCCCCAGGAGGAGCCTGAGGATGCAGATCCCACCTCTTTCCCTAATGATGAGAATGGAAGAGGTGCAGGGCTTCTCTAGACACTCAAGGAGGCTCCCGTAACCAGCACACCTGAAGATGTCTTCCTTCCATGCTAGTTCAGCTCAGAATGGCCTCACGCCCGCCAGTACTTGGTTGCCCTGGTGGTCCATGGTCTCAGTCACCTGTGTCAACCCAGGTCAGAGTAAGAACCAAATGGTCCCCAAATAAGGAAACACCATGTTAACGCATGTACGTAGGAAGCCATGGGCTCCTGGGAAAATCTTCTAGAACACCGTGGAGGAATCTGAAAACTGGAGATGTGCCCTGGCTGGTTGGGCATCATCCTACTAGTGGAAGGGCACAGGGTCGGGGCACGTACAGGAGTCAACAGTATTTCTCTCCTGTCTCTCCCCCACTCCTCTCTCTCTGTCAAATGGATGAAAAGAAAAGAAACCCAGATTACTTGAGAAGGTGGCGGCTGGCAGGACAGAGGGGAAAAGGTGATGTGAGTGAAAGGGGAAAGGAGAGTGTGTGGATGTGTGTGTGTGTGTGTGTGTGTGCGTGTGTGTGTTTGTGTGTCTGTGTGTGAGTCAGGGACAGTTAAATATGGCAGGAGTATCAGAGCCTGGCAGAACCAGTTCTCCTGGACAGGGAGCACCTACCACCTCCGTGGACATTCCACACCATCTGGAAGTGAGGAGCAGCCTCTTGTAGGAACTCATAAACACCACTGCCAACACAGTCCTTAAACACTGCCCGCAACCCGGCAGCCATGCCAGCCCAAATCCTGCTGCCCCACCCAAAGACCAGTAGACCCTAGGACCTCCACCTCCAAAGGTACTGGCCTCCCAGAACAGTATGTGAGACATCGCCCCACCCCAGCAGCAGATATCTGGACACCACAGTTGCGCTTTGCCTGAGCGCAGGCCTTCTGAGCCCACCCTCCACAGGCCTCTTCTGGGTGCTGCTGAGAGCACCTGCTGGGCACACTCTTAGCCAAACAAGGGCGCACTGCTCCAGCAGTAGAAATTCTAAATTCCCTCTCCCTGGATACCTGCCCACAGACACCTCAGTCGTGCGGCTTCAGAGCCAGGGCCTTTCAGTTTGCGTCAGTGCGCCGCACTGACAAATGTACCTCAGTTGCCCCTGTTAGCCGCCACTGGACGTGCATATCCAACCACGGACACCGCAGCAAAAACTGAGTCTTCCCACCCAACAGCTGCAGAACTCTGGACACCACAGTTGCACCTTTCCAGTGTCCAGGCCGCCTGAGCCCAACCACCCCAACAGACATTTCCTGGGTGACTCTGTGAGCCCCTGCTGGGCACGCACAATTTCAACCAAGACCACAAGGCAGCAAAAACTGGGATATACCCCTTCCTATAGCTGACTTCTGGACACCGCAGTTGCGTCTTTTCAGCACACAGGGCTACTGAGACTGCTGCCCCTAACGGCAGCTCCTGATGCCACTTCGAGCCCCAGCTGGGCGTGCTCATATCCAAACAAGGCTGCACAGCCCCAGCAGTAGAAATGTGGACTTCCCCCATCCCGACTGCCAAACAACATACACCATGGTCGCATGGTTTTAGCACGCAGGCCCCCTGAGGCCACTGCACCAGCAGGTAACTCTCAGGGCCTCTGTGACCTGCCACTGAGCACACTAGTATCCAACCAAGTGCTGAATGGCCCAGCAGAAGATAGTCGGACTTCCTCCTTTCCATCTGCAGACCTCTGGTCACTGCATTGCACTGATCCAGCACGCAAGTCCCCTGAGCCTGCTGCAAGGCACAACATGCTGGCATCCAGTCCCCACAGTAGCGCTGCTCCAGCACAAGGGCCCCCTGAGCCCACTGCCCCAGTAGACGATACTTGGGTACCTTTGTAAGCAGGCACTGGGCATCCAATTCCAATTATGGATGCTCATCCCCCAAAGCAGAAAATGGGACTTCTCCCTACACGTGCCAGAGGCACAGCACAATCACTCTGATCCAGTGTGTAGGCCCCACAAGCACACACCACTTGCAGACAGCTCCTGGTGCTATCACTGGGCATATGCCTTTCCAACTGAGGGTGCATGGCTCCCTCAGTAGGATGCAGGGCACCACCGCTCCCCCCCACACACCCCGGGTTACCTACCTCTGGACAGTCTGCTGCTGGATCCTAAACCCCTTTGTGATTCAGAGGGAAATCACACTGGCCAGAATCCCACTGCCTCAACCACAAACTACGAGATACCCGCCTCCGCACACTCATAGGCCTGGGACCTCATAGTGAGTTTCAGAGTAATGCTAATCCAGCGACGGTCACACCACACCAGCTAAAGTCACAGTTCCTGAGCCGCAGGCCCCAAGACTCCTTAATCCCAGGCAATGGTCTTTGGGAACAAACAGTGAGCACATACCAGTGAGACCTCAGAAAACCTTTTCCACCAGAGCCGGAACAATAATCACATCCAAAACACCTTGCAAAACAATGCTGGGGGTCAGTCACATTGCTAACCCGTGATAACACTTCATCCACAAATAAGACACTAACAGTCAAGACCCAACTACCTCAAGAGAACCCAAATAGCTCAAGTAGGGAGCTCCACTAGATGACCTATCCCAGAAGACCTGAGAGATCACACCATTAGAAACACCCCCAAAAGAACCTGCGTAGCAAAGCAGTTGAATCTAGCTCACAGATACAATACCAATATTACAACAAAACATAGGGAGACAGAAAAGCAATCCCCAAAGGAATGAATAAAGTGAAAACTACGGAAAAGGAGTTAAATGAAATGGAGGCAACTAACGTGTCAGATGAAGAAAGTTTAAAATGCAAGAGGAGTGCCTATGGGAGCTTTGTGACAACACCCAACAAAACAACATCTGCATCATAGGCATATCAGAAGGAGAAGAAGTGAAGCAAGGAATAGAAAACATGTTGGAAGAGATAATGACAAAAACTTCACGGATATTGGCCAGAAAATAACTATGCAAGTGCAAGAACCACACAGGGTCCCAAACAAGATGAACCCAAAAAGACCAACACTAAGACCCATCATAATTAAACATCAATGCCAAACTAAGAATCATAAAGGCCATTAGAGAGAGACAGAGAAAGTTACCTACAAGGGATCTCCCATTAGAATATCAACTGATTTCTCAACAGAAACACACCAGGCCAGAAGGGGATGGAATAAAATATACAAAGTGATGTGAAACAAGGGACTGAATACATACCCAGCAAGTCTACCATTCAAAATTGAAGATGGAATCTGGACATTCACAGACAAAAAAGGGCTAAGAGAGTTTATTAACACCAAGCCAGCAATGCAAGAAATGCTAAAAGGACTGCTGTAAAAAGAAGAAACAGAAAGGCAAGATGAAACAAATATATAAGAATAAAAATGATGACAAACAAGTACATATCAATAACAACATTAAATGCAAAGGGATT
Organism: Myotis nattereri; assembly: GCF_964212035.1. Classification (NCBI taxonomy): domain Eukaryota; kingdom Metazoa; phylum Chordata; class Mammalia; order Chiroptera; family Vespertilionidae; genus Myotis; species Myotis nattereri. Next base: position 20,965,470 of record NC_138094.1, on the reverse strand, counting down.
AAATGCTTCAATCAAAAGACATAAGGTAGGTGAATGGATAAGAAAACATGATCCATATATTTGGAGTCTGTAAGAGACCCACCTCGGAGCTAAGGATTCACACAGACTGATAGTGAAGGGATGGAAAATAAAAGTGTTTCAGGTAAATGGAAATGAGAAAGAAGCTGGGATGGCAATACTTATATCTGACAAAATAGAACTCAAAGTGAAGGCCATAACAAGAGACAAGGAAGGCCACTACATAATACTAAAGGGGGAAATTCAACAAGAAGATATAACTCTGGTAAACATATATGCACCCAATACAGAAGCACCCAAATACATAAAATACACACTTCTGGAAGGTATTAAGGGACAGATAGCAATATAGTCATAGTTGGGGATTTTAATACCCCATTGACACCACTGGATAAATCCTCTAAACAAAAAAAACTCCAAAGAAACAGCAATCCTAAATGACTCTCCAGTTCAGATGGACTTGACATCTTCAGAACATTTCATCCCAAAGCTACTGGATATACATTCTTCTCCAGTGCACATGGGATCTTTTCAAACACAGACTACAGATTAGGACACGCAACATCTCTTCAAATTCAAGAGCATAGAAATCATAATAAGCATCTTCTCAGGTCACAATGGCATAAAACTAGAAATCCACTGCAATAAAAACAATGAAAAAATCAAACACTTGGAGGCTAAATAGCATGCTATTAAACAATGGTTGGGTTATCAAAGAGATCAAAGAAGAAATGAAAAGCATCCTGGAAACAAGTGACAATTAAAACACACAATCCTAAAATCTATGGGATACAATGAAAGCAGCCCTGAGAGGCAAGTTCATAGCTCTACAGGCCTACCTCCAAAAACAAAAAAAAAAAATGGTAATGAAGTATCTAACCTTGCAACTTAATCAATTAGAAAGAAAGCAACAAGAAATGCCCAAAGTACTCAGAAGGTAGTAGATAATAAAGATCAGAGCAGAAAGGAACAACAAAGAGACCAAAAAAATATAAAAGATCAATGAAACCAGGAGCTGGTTCTTTGAAAGGATACCAACAATCATGAACTGCTAGCCAGGCTCAACAAAAACAAAAAGAGATGACCCAAATAAACAAAATTATAAATGAAAGAGGTGAAGTAACAAATGACCCCACAGATATACAAAGGATTGTAAAAAATTACAACAAACAACTCTACTCCAACAAACTGGACAACCTGTGTAGCTGGACATTTGTAAACAAGGATCTGATGTCCTGCCAAGAAGAAGCGAATGTTCTATCAGGAGCACAGCGAGAATTGCAAGCGAGTCACGCTGGGTCAACATTGCACACAATCTTGAGTTCCAAGAACATTTACGTCCCTGAGAAAGGCTCAGATTAAATAGTTGTAGGTGTAAAACAGAAAGGGAGGGCACAGCTGCAAGTTGTCTTCAATATGCTATAGTAATCCTATATAATAAAAGGCTAATATGCAAATAGACAAGAAGCAGAACGACCGATTGCTATGCTATTCACTGACCACCAGGGGGCAGAAACCCAATGCAGGAGCTTCCCCTGGTGGTCAGTGCGCTTCCACAGGGGGAATGCCACTCAGCCAGAAGCCTTGAGCCCGGCTCATTGCTGCCAAGTGCAGCGGTGGTGGCAGGAGCCTCTCACATGGGGAGTGGGCCTAACCCATCAGTTGGACATCCACTGAGGGCTCCTGGACTGCGAGAGGGCACAGGCCAGGCTGAGGACTTCCCCCGCTAAGTGCACGAATTTTGTGCACCATGCCTCTAGTAATATAGAACAAAACAAGATTTATTTATTTATTTTATTTTTTATTGATTTTTTATAGAGAGGAAGGGAGAGAGATACATCGATGAGAGAGAAACATCGATTAGCTGCCTCCTGCACATTCCCTATTGGGGATGTGCCCGCAACCAGGGCACATGCCCTTGACCGGAATCTAACCTGGGACTCTTGGGTCCGCAGGCTGAAGCTCTATCCACTGAGTCAAACCAGTCAGGGCACAAAACAAGATTTAATTGATTCACTGCTGACACATGACCTTGTACCAAACCCCAATAAAAACGATGGTGAGAGTGCAAGGTTTGCTGCATGCCTGAGCGAGCTGTAGCCCTCTGTCTGGCATCAATCATCCTGAGTGCTCATCTTACCTCTGCGTCTTTGGTTCAGTAAACATCCCTCAACTCTTGGCGCCCAAATAGGGACCTTAAGGTAAGTACTGGGAACGCACAGGACTGAAAGGCAAAAAGTCTGCAATGGTATATGCAAAACTTTCGGCAAGCCAGGCAGCGCATTGGGGAACTCCCCAACGGCAGAGAGTCAATATATGACTCTGCTGCGTTCAGTGCTTAAAAGCACTGGGGTTAGTGTGTCTCAAGACACTTTTAGGAAATTAGCTAGAGAAATAAAAAGGCATTGTTATTGGTTTGAGCTGACAGGCAGAAATCAGTTAAATCTAAAGGTTCATGCGCTACGTCACGCTCATCAGAATGGAGATCCTATAGGACAGGAAGTTTGGTCCTTGTGTACTTTGATTACTATGGCTCTTAAATCTTTGCAGTCAAAAGCAAAGGCTTTTGATTATAAGGCTACTCCAATTAAAGTTACTAGCTCTCGTTCATACTCTGCTTGTGAAACTGATAAAGACATGCCTTCTTTGCCTCATGGAAATAATACGGACCAAAAAAGGAAAGATTTTGAACGGAAGTTGAAGGGATATGAAGATATAGAAGAGACTGATAAAGAGGACATCCAGGATTTGTCAGAAAGTGAAACTAGTAGCACTGATTCAAGTGGTAGCGAACAAACGAGATTAAAAAAGAAAATCAAAACAAGGGATGACAAACAAGAGTTCTTAAAAGATTTGCTGACTCATACGAAGGCTTTAATATGTGGTATCCCACCGCCTCATGTTAAACCCACTAATAAGTTACAGGAATTAATCAATTAATGCTTTTCCAGTTCAACAGCCACTGTCAGAGGAGCCCGGAGTAACTCCCTCGGCTCCTCTTCCAGACCCACCACATTATTCCACAGGGGCACATAGGCAATTCCAGCTGCCCTTGCCTACTGAAATAAACAAAATATTATTCGATTCAGAACCTGGAGATGAGATTGTTCCTCCCACATGGAGAGAAGAGATAATGATTTCCTTGCATTTCTGATACAGCGGCAGCCAATGCCACAGGATCTGCAATAATATCCCCAATATCCAAATGGTTATGCTAATGTGGCTCATAGTCCTCAGTCCTCATGAGTTTAAACCTCTCAAAAGTTTAAAAGAGGCAATTAATTCTTATGGCATGCATTCCCCGTTTGTGACGGGATTACTTACTAGTTATGCCTCGGAATTTTTGCTAATTCCCCTCGATTTGGAAGCTTTGACCTAAACTGTACTGGATCCAGGAATATATTTACAATTTAAAACATGGTGGAGAGAGGAAGCTGATGTTATGGCTAGAGAAAATGCAGCAAAACAGCCTCCAGGACAAACATTTCAGGAATTAACTGGGTCTGGACAGGATGGGCGATTGCAAGCACAGGCACCTTTTTCAGATTTGCATATCACTCAGATAAATTATGTTGTTTAAGAGCTTGGCAGAGAGTGGATACACCTGGAAAGGCATCTTCTGCTTTTACTAAAATTACTCAACAAGCAGGGGAGCCTTACACTGACTTTCTGTCAAAATTAACAATAGCAGCTAAACCGGTTTGGCTCAGTGGATAGAGCGTCTGCCTGCGGACTGAAAGGTCCCAAGTTCGATTCTGGTCAAGGGCATGTACCAGGGTTGCGGGCACATCCCCAGTAGATATGCAGGGGGCAGCTGATCGATGTTTCTCTCTCATCAAGTTTCTAGCACTCTATCCCTCTCCCTCCCTCTCTGTAAAAAATCAATAAAATATATTTTTTAAAAAAAGATTAACAATTGCAATTAGAAAGGCTCTCTCAGGAAGAGTCATGAAGATTATTTCTTCACTATTTCTTTACAACCTCAAGACTATGAGAAATTTGCATTTACCGTCCCGGCTTTAAATCAAGCAAAACCCACTCAACGGTATCAATAGAAAGTCTTACCACAAGAAATGTTCAACAGTCCCACTATATGTAAGGCATATGTGCATCAACCTTTAGAAATAGTCAAAAAAAGATTTCCCAGTACTCTAATTTATCATTATATACATGATATTTTAATAGCTTCTGAAATTCAATCACAATTGCAGGAGATTTACCAATACCTCCCTGAAAAATTCTAAGACTATAGATTAGAAGTAGCCCCAGAAAAGAAACAATGGCAGGAGCCATGGAAATATCTTGGGCAAAAATTAACAGATGTCTCCATTATTCCACAGAAGGTTCAAATTAGAAGAGACAGTTTAGAGACTCTAAACGATTTTCAAAAGTTATTAGGAGACATTAATTAGTTGAGACCCAGTCTTGATATACCTACTTATCAATTGACTAATTTATTTCAAATCCTAAAGGGGCCACCTGAATTAAATAGCCCACATGTTTTAATCCCTGCTGCAGAAAAATAATTAACTTGGATAGAACAGCATATACAACAAACACAATTAAATAGACTTCTCTCCATAGACAATTTTAAATTATTAGTTTCCACACTGAGCATTCTCATACAGGGTTACTTCTTCAAGATAGTAATGTTATTGAATAGATTTTCTTGCCTCATAAATCACAGCAAAATAAAACAGACTTATATTCAAACAATTTGCCAAATTATTTACAAGGGGAGATTAAGATTAAGACCATTATGTGGTTTAGATCCAGAAGAAATTATAGTACCTTTTACTGTCAAAAAAATTCAAAAATTGTTTCAAATATGTGATAACTAGCAAACTGCTTGTGCTCATTTTTTAGAGAAAATACATAATCATTATCCTACAAATAAAAGGTGACAATTTCTTAAGAAAACTGAATGAATATGGCCTCATCATATTATAGCTAATGAACCAATTCAAGGCCCCACTGTTTATACCAATGCAAACAAGCTAGGAATAGCTGGTTTTCATTTTCAACAGCTAACAAAGGTAATTCAGTCTGCATACACTTCAGTACAATGCGCAGAACTATTTGCCATTGTTTTATTACTACAACATTTTCCTCAAGCTGTAAATATTGTCACTGATTCTCAATATGCAGTAATTACTCACTTACTAAAAGCTTTTGCAGTAATGGAAATACTTCAAAATATTAACACTGATAATGGTTCTGCATATCTATCTACAAAATGTCAAACATTTTTTTTCAATTTCATCATATCACTCACGTCACTGGCATCCCTTGTAACAATACAGGACCAGCTATTATTGAAAGACAAAATCACACCTTAAAGGAAATGATCAAAAAACAAAAACAGGGAGAATCCCCTACATGAAGACTATTAACAGCTCTATTTACTTTAATTTTTTTAAATCAAGATGAGACTGACAGTACTGCTGCTCAGCGACACTGGGTAAAGGATGTTTCACAAGAATTCAATCAACCTGTGTTTTATCATAATGAGTCCTCTCAGTCATGGGATCCTGCATGGGTCCTACGATGGGGGCGAGGATATGCTTATATTTCCACAGGTAAAGAAAAGTTCTGGGTTCCTGAGAGGCGTCTTCAGCGGAGACATGGGAACCAAAAGGAAGTTCTACTTAAGTGCCCTGACTAAGGATTTCTCAGAGATGACCTTGATGGGGTCTCCTACCCGCAAAGCTCTAAGTTCAACGCAACATTCATCTGTACCAACCTGGGGTCAGGTGAAGAATCTTCCGAAAGAGGGAGAACAACTGGTTTGGCATCATGGTAAAGAAGTGACGCCATCGACTTTGTTCCTTGCTATACTTGCACTAATAACCACTCAGGTAAATGCTAAGAATCATATATACTGGGCTTACAGTCCTAATCCCCCACCGAATAGAGGTGTTTCTTGGTTGGATTCAAAGGTTCGAATTTATGTTAATGACTCAAATTGGTTACCCGGACCTTATGATGATCGAGGTCCATTAAAACCAGAAGAGGAAGGTAGAGCCATAGAAAATCATACCACTGGAACTCAGCGAGTGCCAATATGCTTAGGTCAAGGAGACCATTGTTCAACAATACAGGCACAAGCCCTGCTGAACATTTTGAAAACACTATTACCGCAACAAAAAACAGGCATTTGATTCTTCTGAGTGCCCATGGGTTTAAAAATGTTAGTTGGGATAACAAAAGTACACCTCCATTACTTCCACCATGTCATGTTCCTATGTTTACACACTTGTCTGATTGAGTCCATTGGGAATCCTGTAGAGGAGAGACAGTTTGGGTTTTATCTAATACTTCCTATGGAAGCATCACTGATTGGAGCCCTTCAGGTTCTGCCCCTTCCAAAGCCTATGGAGCTGATCTATGATGGCATAGAGGAGAGAACAAGTCCATATCCACGCAAGCGAATGTAAGCATCGTATGGCATGATGGAGGATTTGCTCCCCCAACACCTCATCAAGAAGGACATCCTGCTGAATCTGACTTATGGAAACTGGGGTCTGCCTTACACTCTTTGAAAGCATATATTTGCATAAAATAAGCAAATCTATAAAAATAACTCTGGGATATACACCTTACAATTTTATGCTAACAAAACTGCATTTGCACAAGCCTGTGTTCGATTACCATTTTTATTAATGATAGATGATCAAATTGTAAGTCTGCAGAGACAAATGCATATGAAATATAACTAGAATTATTCATCAATTTGCATTACTCCTGTACCTTAGAATGAAAGTCTGTTTCCATGGGAAAAGGTTAAAAAACATATGTTCAATCATAAAAATCTAACAAAAGAAATTCTAAATTTACAATCTCATATACAAAAAATATTTCAAAAGAAATTGCATAAATTAACTGGGAAAAAAGTGTTAAAAATATGGTTAAGGAATTGCAACAATTAAATCCTATACCCCATTTACAAGCTACTTTAGGAGCTCCTGCTGGAATACTATTATTGATACTCTATCTCTGTATCATTTTATATTTAGTCTTCCAAGGACTCGGGAAAAACCAAGCAACTAATTAGGAGAAAAACAGCTGTGTTTTCACTGATGCTCCATCAAATGAAGCAAGAAAAAAAAAGGGGGGTTTGTAGCAGGACATTTGTAAACAAGGATCTGAAGTCCTGCCAAGAAGAAGTGAATGTTCTATCAGGAGCACAGCGTGACTTTCAAGCGAGTCATGCTGGGTCAACACTGCACACAATCTTGAGTTCCAGGAACATTTTCCTCCATGAGAAAAGCTAGGATTAAATAGTCATGGGTGTAGAACAGAAAGGGAGGGCACAGCTGCAAGTTGTCCTCAATAAGCTATTGTAATAATATAGAACAAAACAAGATTTAATTGATTAACTGCTGATTCACTAACCTTGTACCAAACCTCAATAAAAGCAATGGTGAGAGTGCAAAGTTTGCTACATGCCTAAGCGAGCTGTAGCCCTCTGTCTGGCATCAATCATCCTCTATGGCCGTCTTACCTCTGAGTCTTTGGTTCATTAAACATCCCTCATCAATCTGGACAAAATAGACATATTCCTAGAAAAATACAAGCTTCCAATACAAAATCAGGAAAAAGCAAACAACGTGAACAAGACGAAAACTAGTGAGAAAATTGAAACAGTAATCAAAAAGCTTTCAGAAAACAAAAGCCCTGGACCAGATGGCTTCACAGGGGAGTTTTACCAAACATTCAAAGAAGAAATAAAACCAATTCTTCTCACACTCTTTCGAAAAATTCAGGAGGAAGGCACGCTTCCAAGCTCTTTTTATGAAGCCAGCATTACCCTAATTCGAAAACCAGGAAAAGACAACACAAAGAAAGAGACTTACAAGCCAATATTCCAGTTGAACAGTGATGATGCAATCCTCAACTAAATTCTAGCAAACTGGATCCAGCATTACATTAGAAAGATCATACACCAAGAACAAGTGGGATTTATCCCAGGGATGCAAGGCTGGTACAATATCCTCAAATCAATAAGCATGATACATCACATAAAAAAAATTGAGAGACAAAAAAACACACAGTCATATCATTTGGTGCAGAAAAGGCATTTGACCAAGTGCAACAGCCTTTTCTGATAAAAACACTCAGCAAAGTGGGAATAGAAGGATCATCCCTCCCCATATAAAAGCCTTATATTAAAAGCCTACAGCCAACATCATACTCAATGGGCAAAAACTAAATCCATTTCCCTCAAGAACAGGAACAAGACAGGGATGCTCGCTTACACCACTTCTGTACAAAATGGTACTGGAAATGCTAGCCACAGTGATCACACAAGAAAAGGAAATAAATGGCTCCCAAATTGGAAAATAACAAATAAATTGTCATGATTTGCAGATGACATGATACTGCACATAGAAAACCCCAAAAACTCCTTCAAAAAATTAGTAAACTTAATAAATGAATTCGGCAACGTAACAGAGTAAAAAGTTAACACCAAGAAATGTATGGTATTTTATACACCAATAGTGAACTTACACAAAGAGAGTTTGAAAAACAATCACATTTATCATCCCACCAAAATAATTAAGATACCTATGAATAAACTTCGTTACAAAGGTAAAAGACCTCTACTCAGAAACTGCAAGACGTTGAAAAAGAGATAGAGGAAGACAAAACTGATTAAAGAACATGCCATGTTAATGCTTGGTAGAATCAACATCATGAAAATTGCTGTACTACCCAAAACGAACTATCGATTCAATACACTCCACGTTAAAATACCAACAGCATATTTCACAGACCTAGAATGAACTCTCCAAAAATCCATCTGTAATAAAAATAAAATGACCCTGAACCCGAACAGGTTTGGCTCAGTGGATAGAGCGTCGGCCTCCAGACTGAAAGGTGCCAGGTTCAATTCTGATCAAGGGCATATACCTTGGTTGGGGGAACATCCCCAGTAGAGGGTGTGCAGGAGGCAGCTGATCCATGTTTCTGTCTCATCAATGTTTCTAACTCTCTATCCCTCTCCTTTACTCTCTATTAAAAACCAATAAAATATATTTAAGAAACAAACAAACCTCAAATAGCTGCAGCGATCCTGAGAAAGAAGAACAAAGTAGGAGGGATCTCAGAACCAGATATCAAGCTGTTTTACAAAGCCACTGTTCTCAAAACTGCCTGACACTGGCACAAGAATAGACGTATAGACCAATGGAATAGAATAGAGAACCCAGAAATCAATCGAAACCACTAGCTCAATTAATATTGATAAAGGAAACAAAAACATACAATGTAGACAAAGCAGTCTCTTCAATAAATGGTGCTGGGAAATTTGGTCAGATACGTGCAGAAAATGAAACTAGGCCACCAACTGGCACCATACACAAAAAACAAACTCAAAATGGATAAAGGACTTAAAGATAAGACAGGAAACTAAAAATATTAGAAGAAACCACAGGCAGCAGAGTCTCAGACATATGCTGAAGCAATATCTTCACCGAACCAGCTCCTGGGACAATGGAAAATAAAGTTAAAATAAACAAATGGGATGGCATCAAAATAAAAAGCTTCTTCATAGCAAAATAAACCATCAACAAGACAACAAAGCCCACTGCATGGGAGAACATATTTGCCAATGTTCTCTCTGATAAGGGTTTCATCTCCAACATTTACAGGGAACGCATACAATTTAACAAAAGGAAGATAAACAACGCAATAACAGAAATGGGCAACGGAACTAAAAAGATACTTTTCCAGAGAGGACTAAAGGAAGGCCAAGAGACACATGCTCAGAGTCACTAATCATCTGAGAGATGCAAATGAAAAGGACAATGAGATACCACCCCACAGCTGTCAGAATGGCTATCATCAACAAATCAACAAAGGGCTAGTGCTGGTGAGGATGGGGAGAAAAAGGAACCCTCCTTCACTGCTGGTGGTAATGCAGACTGGTGCAGCCACTATGGAAAACAGTATGGAGTTTCCTCAAAAAACTAAAAACGGACTCCCATTTGACCCAGTGATCCCACTTCTAGGAATATATCCCAGGAACCTAGAATTACCAATCAGAAAGGATACATGCACCTCTATTTCACTGCAGCACAATTTACAATAGCTAAGGTTTGGAAACAGCCTAAGTGCTGGTCAGCAGATGAGTGGGTTAAAAAGCCGTGGTACATCTACACACTGGCATAGTATGCTGCCGCAAAAAGGAAGAAACACTGACAATGTGCAACAGCATAGATGGAGCTGGAGAGCATTATGCTAAGCAAAGCCAGTCAGTCAGTCTGAGAAAGATAAATATCACATGACCTCACTCATCTGTGAATTATAATGAACAACATAAACTGATGAACAAAAACAGATCCAGAATTCTGAAGATGGCGGCGATATAGGCAGACGCGTCCCAGGTCCTGTCCCGGAGCAAATGGAGTGAGCAGCTGAAACTAATAACACCCACCCTAATTGGCGAAATTGCTCAGCTGGTGAGACCGTTTGCAGCCGGGAAGGGCAGAACTCCCCTGGAAAGGTAAAAAAAACAGGGATTTGGGCAGGAAAGTTTGCCAGTCCTCTGAGCCCAGAGGGTCGGATCGAGATTGCGTGGCAGACAGCCGTGTCCCTTGGGACAGGCATAGCCCCTGACTGGGGAAAGGAGATCCGCGGGATTCCTGGCGCCATCGGGGGATTTGAGAGGTGGGTTCTGTGATCACAGAGGACTGAGCCTAAAAGGGGCAGCCTGAAGAGCTGACCAGACCATGCAGTGCCGGTAAGAGAAGAGCTTACAGAAACCAAGCATTTCCCGTTTCCGTGGCCGGCGTTTGTTTGTTTTCACTGAATCCTGTTCATAAGATATTTTGGATACAGACATACACCTGTGCTGAAGAGAGGGAGAGGGTGCGGAGGAGTGGAATCTGCGGAGAGACGGAGGAGAGAAGGGGGGCCGGGAGAGGTGGCAGCGAATTGAGCGCTGAGACACCCCTGAGCACAGGACTGGGGCATCCATACGAATAACAGGGGTGCCAGAACAACAGGAAGAAGAACAAGGATCAGAAAACCTATTTGAAGAAATAATATCAGAAAACTTCCCTGAGGTGGGGAAGAAAAAAGTCACACAAGCCCAGAGAGTCCCAAGCAAGGTGAACCCGAAAAGACCCACACCAAGACACATCATAATTACCATGGCAAATGTTCAGGACAAAGAGAGAATCTTATAGACTGCAAGAGAGAGACGGAAAGTTACATACAAGGGATCTCCCATTAGATTATCAAATGATTTCTCAACAGAAACACACCAGGCCAGAAAAGAATGGACGGAAATTTACAAAGTGATGCAAAGCAAAGGTCTGAATCCAAGAATACTCTATCCAGCAAGGCTATCATTCAAACTTGAAGGGGAAATAAGAAGCTTCACAGACAAATAAAGGCTAAGGGAGTTTATCACCACCAAGCCAGCATTGCAAGGAATGCTAAAGGGACTGATATAAAAAGAAGAAATAAAAAGCTCAGAAAGAAAACAGCCACACAAAAAAAGGAATGGCTACAAACAAGTACCTTTTAATAATAACTTTAAACGTAAACGGACTAAATGCTCCAACCAAAAGACATCAAGTGGCTGAATGGGTAAAAAGAAACATGACCCATACATCTGCTGTCTACAAGAAACCCACCTCATTTGAAGGGACTCACACAGACTGAAAGTGAAAGGATGGAAAAATATCTTTCAGGCAAATGCAAAGGAAAAGCAAGCTGGGGTACCAATACTTATATTGGACAAAATAGACCTCAAACTGAAGGCCATAACGAGATAAGGAAGGCCACTTCATAATACTAAAGGGATCAATACAACAAGAGGATATAACCTGGTAAACATATAGGCACCCAATGCAGGAACACCCAAATTCATAAAAAAAAACTCCTGGACGATATCAAAGGAGAGATCACAAACAATACAATCATAGTAGGGGACTTTAATACACCACTGACAGCACTGGGTAAGTCCTCTAGACAAACAATCAGCAAAGATACAGCAATCCTAAATGACTTACTATATCAGATGGACTTAATTGACATCTTCAGAACACTTCACCCCAAGGCCAGGGAATATACATTCTACTCATGTGCTCATAAGTCATATTCAAAAATAGACCATATATTGGGTCACAAGCAAAGTATCCCCAAATTCAAGATGACTGAAATCATAAAAAAGCATCTTCGCAGACCACGATGGCATAATATTAGAAATAAACTACTATAAAAACAACCCAAAATACTCAAACACCTGGAAGCTGAATAGCATGCTAATTAATATTGATTGGGTTACCAATGATATCAAAGAAGAAATGAAAAACATCCTGGAAACTAATGACAATGAAAACACAACAATGCAAAACCTATGGGACACAATGAAAGCAGTCCTGAGAGGGAAGTCTATAGCTCTACAGGCCTATCTCAAAAAACAAGAAAAAATGGTAGTAAATCATCTAACTCTACAACTCAAAGAATTAGAAAGAGAGCAACAAGAAAAGCCCAGAGTGAGCAAAAGGAAGGAGATAATAAAGATTAGAGCAGAAATAAATGACATAGAGACCAAAAAAACAATACAGAAAATCAATGAAACCAAGAGCTGGTTCTTTGAAAGGGTGAACAAGATTGACAAACCTCTAGTCACACTCACCAAGAAGCAAAGGGAGAGTACCCAAATAAACAAAATCAGAAACGATAGAGGCGAAAAAACAACAGACCCCACAGATATACAAATGATTGTTAAAAAATACTAAGGACAGCTCTACTCCAACAAACTAGACTACCTGGAGGAAATGGACAAATTCCTAGAAAAATACAACATTCCAAAACTCAATCAGGAAGAATCTAAAAATCTCAACAGGCCAATAACTATGGAAGAAATTGAAGCAGTCATCAAAAAGCTTCCATCAAACAAAAGCCCAGGACCAGAAGGCTTCACAGGGGAGTTTTACCAAACATTCAAGGAAGAACTAAAACCTATCCTTCTCAGACTACTACAAAAAATTCAAGAGGAAGGAACACTTACAAGCTCATTCTATGAAGCCAGCATAACCCTAATACCAAAACCAGATAAAGACAACACAATGAAAGAGAATTACAAGCCAATATCCCTCATGAACATAGATGCTAAAATCCTCAACAAAATCTTAGCAAATCAGATCCAGCAGTACATCAGAAAGATCATACACCATGACCAAGTAGGATTTATCCCAGGGATGCAAGGATGGTACAATATCCGCAAATCAATAAACGTGATACATCACATAAACAAATTGAAGAAAAAAACCACATGGTCATATCAAGTGATGCAGAAAAAGCATTTGACAAAATTCAACACACATGTTTGATAAAAACTCTCAGTAAGGCGGAGTAGAAGGATCATACCTCAACCTAATAAAAGCCATTTATGAAAAACCCACAGCCAACATCATACGCAATGGATAAAAACTAACACCATTGCCCACTCTCACCACTGCTGTTCAACATAGTACTGGAATTGTTAGCCATTGCAATTAGGCAAGAAGAAGAAATAAAAGGCATCCAAATTGGAAAAGAGGAAGTAAAACTCTCCTTATTTGCAGGCGACATGACATTATACACACAAAACCCTAGAGACTCCATCAAAAAACTGCTAGACTTAATACATGAATTTGGCAATGTAGCAGGATACAAAATTAACCCCAAGAAATCTAACGCATTTCTATACACCAATAGTGAACTTTCAGAAAGAGAGATCAAAAAAATTAAGCTACCTAGGAATAAACTTAACTAAAGAGGTAAAGGACCTCTTCTCAGAAAACTACAGGACGTTGAAAAAAGATATAGAGGAAGACATAAACAGATGGAAGAACCTACCGTGTTCATGGATTGGTAGAATCAACATCATTAAAATGTCCATACTACCCTAAGCAATCTATAAATTCAACGCACTTCCCATTAAAATACCAACGGCATACTTCACAGATCTAGAACGAACTCTCCAAAAATTCACCTGGAATAAAAAAAGGACCCCAAATAGCTACAGCAATCCTGAAAAAGAACAAAGTAGGTGGGATCTCAATACCAGATATCGAGATGTATTACAAAGCCACTGTTCCCAAAACTGCCTGGTACTGGCACAAGAACAGGCATATAGATCAATGGAATAGAATAGAGAGCCCAGAAATCGGCCTGAACCAATATGTTCAATTAATATTTGACAAAGGAGGCAAGAACATACAATGGAGCCAAGATAGTCTCTTCAATAAATGGTGTTGGGAAAATTGGACAGATATATGCAAGAAAATGAAACTAGACCACCAACTTACACCATACCAAAAATAAACTCAAAATGGATAAAGGACTTAAATGTACGACAGGAAACCATAAAAATTCTAGAGGAATCCAAAGGCAACAAAATCTCAGACATATGTCGAAGCAATTTCTTCACTGATACAGCTCCTAGGGCACTTGAAACTAAAGAGAAAATGAACAAATGGGACTAGATCAAAATAAAAAGCTTCTGCACAGCAAAAGAGACCATCAACAAAACAACAAGAAAGCACACTGCATGGAAAAACATATTTACCAACATCATATCTGATAAGGGACTAATCTCAAAAATTTATAGGGAACTCATACAACTTAACAAAAGGAAGATAAACAACCCAATCAAAAAATGGGCAAAGGATCTAAATAGACACCTTTCACAAGAGGATATTCAGAAAGCCAAGAGACATATGAAAACATGCTCAAAGTCACTAATCATCTGAGAGATGGAAATCAAAATAACAATGAGGTACCATCTCACACCTGTCAGACTGGCTGTCATCAACAAATCAACAAACAACAGGTGCTGGAGAGGATGTGGAGAGAAAGGAACACTTGTGCACTGCTGGTGGGAATGCAGACTGGTGCAGCCACTATGGAAGACAGTATGGAGTTTCCTCAAAAATCTGAAAATGGAACTCCCATTTGACCCTGTGATCCCTCTTTTAGGAATATATCCCAAGAAACCAGAAACACCAATCAGAAAGGATATATGCACCACTATGTTCATAGCAGCACAATTCACCATAGCTAAGATCTGGAAACAGCCTAGGTGCCCATCAGCAGATGAATGGATTAGAAAACTGTGGTACATCTACACGATGGAAAACTATGCTGCTCTAAAAAGGAAGGAACTCCTACCATTTGCAAAGGCATGGATGGAACTGGAGAGCATTATGCTAAGTGAAATAAGCCAGTCAATGAAGGAAAAATACCACATGATCTCACTCATTCATGGATAATAGAGACCATTATAAACTTTTGAACAATAATGGATACAGAGGCAGTGCTGCCTCAGACAGATTGTCAAACTGCAGCGGGAAGGCCGGGGAGGGGTGGGGGACAGGAGGTAGGGGGGTGAGAGGTCAACCAAAGGACTTGTATGCATGCGTATAAGCATAACCAATGGACAGAAGACACTGGGGGATAGGGGAGGCTAGGGGACTGTCTAGGGCGGGGCGGGGAAAAATGGACACATATGTAATAACTTATGTATTACTTTAAGCAATAAAAAAAAGAAATATAGCTAACAAAACAATTTAAAAAGCCTCAGCCCTCAATTTAGATATTCTAATAAAAATTTAATTAAAAAAAAAAACAGATCCAGAGAGAGAGAAGCATAGATCAGACCATCACCCTCAGAGGGAAGGTAGGGGAGGGTGGGCTTAAGGGGGAGAGATCAACCAAAGGACTTGTATGCATGCCTATAAGCCTAGCCAATGGACGCAGACACCAGGGGGTGAGCGTGAGGGCATGCTTCCGGGGTGGGGGTTGGGGTGTGGGGGCAGTGGGGGATAAGAACACATATGTAATACCTTAGTCAGTAATATGAAAGAAAGAAAAGGAACCCAGGAACATATCATCAGGTGAGAATTCACACACTCACACTCACGCACACTCAGGCACATGCAAACTCACACCAGGAGAGGGCTCTGCTGCTCTCAGTGGGAATCACCTCTTATCTCCCAGCCTGACCACTGCTTTCTCACCAGCTGAACCAGAGGACAATGACGAGTGACAGGCCTGGTGCTCTGTGGAAAGCAACCTCTCCCTCCTGGACACTGCCCACTGTCCAGCAGCCACTTTTCTGCCCCCTCTCTGTCCCCCACGCCCTGAGCAGGGCTGGGCTGGCCTGAGAGCCCACAGACTTGAGGACCCAGATCCCGGGGGAGTTGGCGCCGAGGGCTGTGGGGACGCCCTTGGTCAACTGCAAACTCGGCCAGCTGAGGTCACACAATAAAGGCCGACGCCAGAGTTCCATGAATTGTTGCGTGTTAAGTCCCCTCAGCGAGCTCCCACTCTGGCGCAGCGGGCGGGGTTTGGACCTCAGGCCTTCACTCCAACCAGGTGGGAACTCATTTTCAGATAGAAAGAGCCTGCGGGGGAGGGGTTGCGGGTTGCCAGTGACTAGAGCAAGTTCACCCCAAGAGACAGCAAGTTCACCCCCGCAGACAGCAAGAACCCAGAGTGTGCGCTTACCTTTACCACAGGCCAAGCTCCTCACCACGTGGACTCCTGCTCAGCAGGGAGGCTGGCGGGAAGGAAGAGGTGGGGGCCAGCACCTGGCTAGCTTCCTGGGGCTGCGCCCTGTTTCCATTGGGGACTAATCTCGCGAGATCATGAGATCCAGAGCGAACCAAGATCTGGAGCAGGAGGGGTGCGGGGGGGGGCGTGTTTTAACAGGCCCGGAGAAGGTGGGGACAGGGGCGCCTGTGCCACTCCCACCAGGCTGCAAGGGGTGGCAGAGGGTGGGGGACTGTCAGGGGGAACCCTGTGCTTCCAGGCATGATGGTGGGGGCGGCTGTGGATGTGGAGGGAGAAACAGGAGGCCGCGACCCCCAGCTTACCTCCCACTCGCCACCCCTGGTCTGTGTTTCTGGGGACCCCTTTCCCTCTGTGGTTGTGGCTGCCACTTACCTACCTTGTTCCCTGGGCCAGGCTTGGCGCCCCACTCCCACCCCACCGCAGCCCTCTGTCTAGAACAGAGCGCCCTGCCCTGGGCTAGCCCACTGTCCCTACTGTCTGGATGGGGACATTTTAGTAACCCCCGGGGCAGAGGAGAGCTGGCCAGATGCAATTACATTGTCTCTCTCCACAGGTGCCCTCCTCAGTCTACCCCTGGGGTATGGGTCACCAGAGCTCTTTGACAAGCCTGGAATCCAGCCTTTGCTCTGCTCACCTCCCCTAAGCCTTCAGGTGATGGCACTCTCCCTGCCTTCCTGCCCCCTCAGGAAGGGGTTCTCCTCTCACCAACAAATCCCTTTGGCAAAGTCACACTTGGGCCTGAAAGCAGAAGGAGTGGGCAGGAGGCTCCTGAGGAGAAGCAGGCCAACAAAGCTGAGGGGAGGTGGGGAGGCACCAGCCACAGCCTGGTGCTCAGGCGCTGGCACAGCTGCCCCTTAGCTGAACCTTAACCCAGGGCTCTCCTCTCAGGTGGCGCCTCCAGGGCACACAGGGGGCCTGGCATGCTCAGTCTGGCAGGTTTTGCTGCCTGCTTTTCCATAGTCTCTTTAGGAGACAAAAGCCAGGCTTGTGAGGAGAGAGGGAGAGGGGAAGACCAAAGCTGAGGCCCAGCCCTGTCATCCAAGCTGGCCTGAGGCATCTCCTGGGCGTCCTTGGAAATCAGCTTCTCTTAGTGAGGAAGGGCTTGTAATAAGAATAGAGCCGCAGTTGTTTAATCATTACTTACAAACTATAAATACGAGGCCCCAGGACACTGGAGGATGAAACAGGCTCTACTGAAAACATAGGCTGCCTCCATGGCCCATTACTCAGAAAAGAATTGCATTTTGCAAAGAGACCAGGCACAGGACAGGCTTTGATTTGGCAGCTGTGCCCACATCCTGACCCCCTCCTGGGGTCTTTCTCAGGAAGGCTGACCATTCCAATCTCATCCCAGGAAGGGGCTGAGCTGTTCCTAAAGTCCTAGAAGATTAGCCATCTTGTGGTCAGCCTTTGAGCTCCTGAAGGGCAGACAGCAGGCCCTCCCCTCCCCTTTGCATGTGACACTTGCAGCTGGCAGCCACAGATAGCTATCTTCTCTACCAAGAGGCTGAGAGCTGAATTTCCAGGGTGAGCAACTGCTCTCCCCATACTGACCGCATCCTTGGATAAACACTCCGTGTATGGTTCAACCCTGTCTCTGCTTAACTTGGCTCTAGTAGTGACAGGCAGTTTCAGACACATTGTGCTGCCTTGCTTTTCCTCACTCAGACTTGGGGAATATTCAGACTCTGCAAACTCTGAGACCTTTTCTGAGAGAGAGCATGGGCAGAGGACACTGTGTCCCTGTCATGCAGGTGACCCTGCATCTCTTCACCATAGGCTGTGGGGAGGTTGTGGGGGCGGAGCGTAACAGCAGGGTCTTGAGGCTTGCTTCTTGTGTATCCCTACCCTGCCATTCCTCCAGACATTCCCCATGCCTATGAACTAGCAGAGGTTAAGGTTTCCAGCTACATAGATGGAGGAATGAGGACAAATGAGGCGACTGCTCGCAGCCCCAGTGGATCTGGGATTGTCACCTAGAGCAGAGCAGATCAAAAACAGAAACAGAAACAACTCCACTATTTCACCTGGGAACTAGAGATTCAGCCTAGCACTCGCACCTCTCTCCTAGATGCATTTGGCAACTATTAGTCCTGGGGTGGCTGCTAATATCATGCTCTGAGCTACACACAGTCTCTCCTCACAGAGTTTAGGATGAAAATAAAACACACACACACAGACACACACACACACACACACACACACACACAGCTAAACCCAACAAGACCATTGTCTACAAATGGCTCTTTGTAACTAATTCTGCCATGAAAACGAAGGTGCTGGTATGGAAAGTTACAGAGGCAGGAGACTCCTGCCTGAGGGTTGTACAAGGAGGGGCCATCAGGGGCTTGGAAGGATCCTGTTCAGGGCTTGAGGACAGACTGCACAATTTCTGAGAGAGTAAAGTGCTTGGCCAATTTGAGAATGCAAGAGACACTGGGGCACAGGGGAGGTTGATAGAGTGACACAGAGGGCAATGGATGCATCGTGGAAGGCGAAATTCAAAGGGAATCTATTTGAAGTTTGTCCACCCTTATGTTCATGATGATCCGGTTGCTTGTCAGCATTGCAGAGCTTGATGCACTAAAAAGAAGAGGTCTGTTATATGAAAAGCAAAATGCAGGCCACCTGACTGATTACATAATGCAACCCTATTCTTGTAAAATTAAATGTGAATGTAACATTCATTTATTTCATTGCCTCACCCATTGCCTCACAATGTTCACCATGTTCCTAGGTGACAGTAAGCCTGCATAAGGAAGAGAGACTGAAAGTTCCCGGGCCCCACTCTCCTGGGAAATCAGCAATTCCTATTTATGAACCTCGTAAAGCAGTCCACATGGCCACTAAAAGTGATAATGCTAGTTATCGTAAAATATCTTCCTGTAGTTTTTACAAGTTTCTCTATCACAATTGCCTCTCCTGGACTAGTGGTGAAGAGCTATTTTCATTTTAGAAAGATTAAAAGTGTCAGTCAACCAGCACTGCATTATAATGATCACCATTGTGACTTAAAAACCCTTCAGTGATGGAAGAGAGGGAAGCCGGATGCTTTTGAAGGAGCTGCTGTCTGTGTGTGTGTGTGTGTGTGTATGTGTGTGCGCGCGCACACACACTCCT
The DNA here is from genome assembly GCF_964212035.1 of Myotis nattereri. Classification (NCBI taxonomy): domain Eukaryota; kingdom Metazoa; phylum Chordata; class Mammalia; order Chiroptera; family Vespertilionidae; genus Myotis; species Myotis nattereri. The sequence continues at coordinate 20,945,757 of NC_138094.1, read as the reverse complement.
GCACAGCTGAGAAAGGCTGAGTCTAGCCTGTCCTGTGAGGGGATGAAATAGAGATGAGGTGAAAGGGGTACATACTTTTGTCTACAATCACCTACAGTAAGCCTAAGGGGGAAAGAAGCTGCATTCTCAAACTAAGCATGCTTGATGTGGATGTGGATAAAACATACAGCCCTTTTTGACTAAGGAATATTTAGCCTTTTGATTTTGTAGCCAGACTCCTGCCAGGACATTTTGAACTTTAATGCTGTCAGTTGTTTTCAGGTGAAGATACTAAGATGAGGAAGATTAAACATGGGTCCAAAGCAGGGAGGGAAAATCAAGAAGGAATTTGTGGCTGATTTGTGCTTCCATGACACCCACTGTACAACAGGCTCCTGATGTCCTTAGAGGCACCTGCAATGGCCTCTGGACGTCCAGTTCTCTGCAGGAATAGATGTTGTGAAAGTTCTTGGAGAGAATTCAGGGTGACCAGAGTGCATTCGCCACAGTGTGTGGCCCGATTTGTGTGAACCACACCTTTTGAAAATTCTTTTGGCGTAGCTCTCGAGGAGCCCAGTGGGAAAGGTAGGAACCTTCATCCCTGGGCGGCATCCCTTCTCCCAGATTCGGGCCTCCCAGAGACTGGACTTGAAGAGGATAGAACCCTCCCCATGTGAGTAACTGTTGGGGGAGAGGTTGGGTGTGTGGAGAGGAACACTCAGCTGAAGGCCAGCTGCTCACTGAGATACAGGGCTCTCACAGCTCCAGGGCCTTGGCCCAGCCTCAAAGCAACTTCTTGGGATGGCGATGTAGGCTGCCCTACCGGTCCTGGTCCAATCCTACTTGTACAGGTTGTCCACTGTTTGCTCCCCTGGTTGCTAAACCTCAAGCTTGGAACAAAATACTTAGAATCCTCAGACTGCAGGAACAATTTGCATGGATATCCCTCCTCACCTGCGAACCTGGTTGGGGAGGGGATGAAAGAGTCAGTGGTCAGTGTCCTTTCAAGTGTCAGAGTGTCAGAGGGCAGAGGCCTGAGGGGCTTCCCCATGGCTGGGCTCTACTCCCCTCTCTCTACTCAGGACACACGTGAACTTTCCCAAGGACAGTTCTTGGGTACCAGCACTGACGCCTCTCCCTCCCCTCCAGGTTCACCTGAATCATCCCCCTCTGCATTTCCCCCTCTTCTCCAGGCCCTGGGCCCAGCCAGGCTGGACCCAGCCTCTGCCCTGTCCAGATGTGGGCTCATGAGGTGTGCTGGGCAAGCTGAACTGCCACCAATTCCAGCACTGGACACAACAGCCACTGGGATTTATAACCCTGCCTCCTGGGACCAACAATGTCTGTGAACCGCTCCCACACTCCTGATTGATGGTATCACAGGGGAGGAGGGGTACCTTGCTAATAGACATCTGCTGAAGCCCTCTTGTTTACCATGTTTCACTCCAATCAGGCAAAGGCAACAACCTTCTGAAGAGGGTCTCTCTCTCTGGATCTTTTGGGCAGGAGCAGGTAGGGGTTGCCCAAAGGTTCTCTCTGATTCTTGGCTTCTAAATAAACAGCTGAAAATCAATATCCCAAAAGGCAGCTTAGGGTGGAAGAATCTTGGTTGCCTTTATTTCTTAACTATTGGCTAAGAGGGTTCAGACTGGTGTCAGTCAGGTATATATATATATATATATATATATATATATATATACACACAATCAAATGAGCAAACAAAAAATAAACAATAAAACTTCTAGAGATCTTTTATGGAGAGCCTGAAAACAGGACAGTCATAGTAGTAGACTTTTATCACTCCTCTGACTTCACTGGAGAGGTCTTCCATGTGACAAAATAATGATACAGAGACTCTAAAGAACACACTGCATCAGATGGATTTAATAGACATTTTGGAACATTTCACCCCAACAGAGCAGAATATACATTCTTCTCAAGTGCACATGGATAATTCCCAAAGATAGACCTCATGATAGGACACATAACAAGTCCCTACACGTTCAAGGAGATTTAAATCCTATCAAGCATCTTCTTGGATCACAGTGGAATGAAATGAGAAATCAACTAGAGTAAAAACACCCAAAAACATTAAAGCACTTAGAGGCTAAATAGCATGTTATTAAACAATGAATTTGTTACAATGAGATCAAGAAAATATCAAAGACTTTTTGGAAAAAAAGGAAAATGAACAAATAACAACACAGAATCTCTGGGAAATAGCAAAAGCAGTCCTGAGAGGAAAGTTCATAGCACTATAGACATATCTCAGAAAATAACAAAAATCAGCAATAAACTATTTATCCCTATAACTTAAGAATTAGAAAGAGACCAACAACCAGAGCCCAGAGTAAGTAGAAGGATGGAAAAAATAAAGATTACAGCAGAAAAAATAACATAGACAAAAAATTCAATGAAACCAAGAGCTCGTTCCATGAACGGATAAACAAAATTGATAAACCATTTGCCAGACTCATTAAGAAACAAACAGACATGATTCCAATAAGTAAAATCAGAAACCATAGTGGAGGAGTAAGCACTGGCACCACAGAAATTCAAAGGATTGTAAGAAAATACTATAAACAGCTACTTGCCAAAATGCTGGACAATGTGGATGAAATAGATGAAGTCAGTAAAAAATGACATCTACCAAAAGTGATTCAGAAAGAATTAAGAAACCTGAATAGGCTCATAACAACTGCTGAAATAGAAGCAGTAATCAAAGAACTTCCAATCAACAAAAGCTCAGGTCCAGACAGCTTCACAGGGGAGTTCTACCAACCATTCAGAAAACTACAATCTATACTCCTAAAATTATTTCAGAAAATCAAAGAGGAAAGAATACTTCCAAATTCTTTATATGAGGGCAGCATTATTCTAATTCCAAAACAAGGTAAAGACACTACAAAGAAAGAGAATTACATGCCGATATAGCTGATGATGACAGATACTAAAATCCTCAACCAAGTATTAGCAAATCGCATCCAGAATTATATTAAAAGGACCAAATGCCATGATCAAGTGGGATATATTCCAGGGATGCAAGGCTGGTATGATATTCGCAAATCAATAAACATGATACAACTCATAAACAAACTGAGAGATAAAGATCACATGATCATATCGATAGACGCAGAAAAAGAATTGGAAAAAACCCAACACCCAATTGTGATAAAAACTCTCAGCAACGTGGTAATAGAGGTAGCATACCTCAACATGATAAAGGCCACATATGAGAAACCCACAGCCATCATCATACTGAATGGGCAAAAACTAAAACCATTTCCTGTAAAAGAACAGGAACAAGACAGTGATGCCAATTTTGACCATTCCTGTTTGACATAGGACAGGAAGTGCTACCATAGTGTTCATGAAGAAATAAAAATCATCCCAACCGGAAAAGCACAGGATAAATGAATTTGGTCATGTATCAGGATACAAAATTAACACCCAAAAATATATGTCTTTTTATACACCAAGAATGAACTCACAAAAAGGGAAACTAAGAAAAGAATCCCACTTACCATTGCAGTAAAAGAATTAAGGAAAAATCTCAATGAAGGAAGTAAAAGAACAGCACTTGGAAAACAAAGGAACATTGAAAAGGAGATAAAGATATCAACCAATGGACTAATAAACTGTGTTGATCCGTTGGGAGAACTAACATCATTAACATGTCCATACTACCCAAAGCTATTTAGAGATTCAATGTAATCTCCATTAATATACCAACAGAATAATTCACAAAGAATAAACTCTCCAAGAATTCCTATGGAGTATAAATAGCCTCAGCAATCCAGGGAACAAAAAAAAATATGGAAGGCTAACAATACCAGATATTAAGCTACATTATAAAGCCACCATTCTCAAAACTGCCTGCTACAGGCACTAGTAAAGACATATACACCACTGAAACAGAACAGAGAACCAAGAAGTGGACCGAAGTCATTATGCTCTATTATTAATTTACAAAGGAGGCAAGAGCATACAATGGATTCAAGACAGAGTCTTCAATAAATGATGAAAATCAGACAGAAACATGCAAGAAAATGAAACTAGACCACCAACTTACACCATACACAAAAATAAACTCAAAGTGGATAAAGGACTTGAACGTTAGTTGGGAATCAATAAAAAAAAAAAAAAACTTAGCAGACTGCATAGGCAGCAAAATATCAGACATATGTCTTAGCATATCTTTACTGACACAGTTCCGATGGCAATGCACACAAAGGGGAAAATAATCAAATGGACTACATCAAAATAAAAATCTTCTGCATAGCAATCTAAATCCTGAACAAAACAACAAGAAAGCCCACTGCATAGGAGAACATATTTGCCAATGGTACCTCAGATAAGTGTGGAATTTCAAAGTTTACAGGGAACTCACACAAATTAACAATAGGAAGATAAACAATCCAATGAAAACATGGGCAAAGGACTTAAATTGACACTTTTTGAAAGGGGACCTACATAAGGCCAAGAGACATAGGAAAAAATGCTCAAAGGCACTAACAGTCCAAGAGATGCAAATCAAAACGAGAGAAGTACCAATCTACACCTGTCAGAATAGCTGTCAGAAAAAAATAAAAAATAAAAAACTACAAGTGCTGAAGAGGATGCAGAGAAAAAGCAAACTTTGTGCACTGCTGGTGGGAATGCCGACTGCTGCAACCATTGTGGAAAACAGTATAGATTTTTCTCAAAAAATTGAAAATGGAGCTCCCATTTGATTAAGTACCCTCTCTTCTAGGTATATATATATCCCAAGAAATGAGTAACATTAATCAGGACAGATATATGCAACTGTATGTTCATACCAGCCCAATTTACAATAGCTAAGATTTGGAAACAGCCTCAGTGCCCATTAGCAGATGAACGGATTAAAAAACTGTGGAACACCTATGCAATGGAAAACTCTACTGCTGTAACAAAGATTGTACTCTTATAATTTGCAACAGCACAGATGGACTTGGAGAACATTATGCTAAGCAAAATAAGCCAGTCACAGAAAGATAAATATCACATTTTCTCACTCACTTGTGGAATATAATGAACATTAACTGATGAGCAACAAGACATCCAGACACAAAGAATCATCGATCAGACTGTCAAACCTCAGAGTAAGGCAAAGACCAACAGTAGTTAATATATATATATATATATATATATATATATATATATATATATATATATATATCTCCTTTCCAATAACAGACAAACATGGTAATTAACGGTACCTCTGGCATGCTTCCCATTGGCTCATCAGGGCAATATTCAAATTAACTGTCAACCAAGATGGTGGCCGGTAGCCAGGCAGCTGAAGGGAACAGGAGGCTAGCTTGCTCCAGTGAAGGAAGAAGCCAAGTTTCCCCACCTGTCACTGCTGGGCTGTGAGCTTGCACTCTAAGCAGCTATGTTGCAATTATAGACACTAAACAAACCCCATGCTTTCAGCCAGCCGGCAGAGCTGGAGTTGCAACAGAGTTTCTATAATAGAACCCAAACAAATCCAGATAACTGCTTTCAGCAGCCGAGGCCTCAGCGCTGTAGCCAAGCCTCAGAACTGAAGTTGGCTCTCAGTTCCAGTGACAGCCATAGAAGGTAAACAAATCCCAAAATAAAAAAAGAAAAAAAGGAGAGGTTGGGAGCTTCAGTCACCCGCCAGCCTGAAAACGGCCCTCAGCCCCTCATCCAGACTGGGCAGGAACCCCAGTGGGGAACCTGACCCTGAAGGGGGTGTGACCAGCTGCAAACAGCTATCATCCCCTCATCCAGGCCCGCCAGGCACCCAAGCGGGAACCCCACCCTGATCCAGGACACCATTCAGGGCAATCCAGCCGGCCCCCACCTGTGCCCCAGGCCTCTATCCTGCATAGTAAGAGGGTAATATGCCTCCCAACACCAGGAAGAGCAGAGCCGTGGGGCCTCCTGAAGCCGGGATCAGTGGAGCCAGGAGGCCTCCTGGCACCGGAATCAGTGGAGCCTGCCAGCACCGGGATCAGTGGAGCAGTGAGGCCTAACTGCCCCTTGTCAAGGGGAGCCGTGAGGCCTCCCAGCAATGGGATCAGAGGAGCAGCGAGGTCTCACTGCTCCTGTGTCAAGCGGAGCTGCGATGCCTCCCAGCACTCTGATCAGCGGAGCCGCGAGGCCTCCTGGCCCCTGGAGCAGCATGACAGGGGGCAGTGCCCAAACCCCCTGATCACCCTGTGGCTCTGTGTGTGACAGGGTGAGGCACCCCAACCCCGCCATGGGCCCTGCTCTGTGTGTGACAGGGTGGAGCCACAACCACCTCCTCGGCCCTGCCCTAAGTGTGACAGGGGTAGGCACCCCAACCCCCTGATCTGCCCTGCTCTGTGTGTGACAGGGGGCAGTGCCCCAACTCCTCTATAGGCCCTACTCTGTGCGTGACAGGGGGGAGCTCCCAAACACCCTGATTGGCCCTGCTCTGTGTGTGACAGGGTACAGAACCCCAACCCCCTTGATGGGCCCTGCCCTGTTCATGACAGCAGGTGGTGCTGCAACCTCCCCATCGTCCCTGCCTTGAGTGTAACAGGGGGTGGCACCCCAACCCCCCAATCGGCCTTACCCTGAGCATGACTGGGGGTGGCATCGCAACCTCCCGATCCGCCCTGCTCTGTGCATGACAGTGGGCGGCGCCCCAACTCCCAATCGGCCCTGCTCTAAGCCCGACCAGGGGTTGCACCTAGAGATTGGGCCTGCCCTCTGCCACACCGGAGCAGGCCTAAGCCAGAAGGTCATTATCTCCCGAGGGGTCCCAGATTGTGAGAGGGCACAAGTGGGGCTGAGGGACACCCCCCCACCAGTGAACAAATTTTTGTGCACTGAGCCTCTAGTATATATATATATATATATATATATATATATATATATATATACACACACACACACACATATACCTACATACATATATCTCTGTGTATATACATATGCATATGCATACGTATACGTATACGTATATGTATATATATCTCCCATAGAGGGCTAATGAACTTTGATATTCAGCAGGGCTGAACATCAGCATTATATTACCCTGCTGTTGGCAAAATGGCTGAAGGTAATCTCCTAACCTGATAACCCTTTTAATGTTTAGCAAACTTGACTGCTGATATGCCTGTTTGCTTTGCTTAAGGGCATATATGAGAAACCTAAAGCCAAGTCAATAAAAGCTGATGGGTGCTGGGTTTCAGAGAGCTTCTCCACTAGAAAGAAAGGTCTCTGCCTGGCTCCCCCATTTCTTCTAAATTTATATTTGTTGTATAGTGTATTCATTTGTGTGCAGCTCCTTTACCTGATCCTGAATCCTTGCTGCAAAAGGTTACAACATTCTGGCACCCAATGTGGGGCATCTGGAGAAGAAATTGCACCAGAGTGAAAAATGAAGACATTTCACCAGAAAGCTGGGAAGTGCACTGAAAAGGTGGGGAAAATTCTCTGTGCACAAAGCCCATGCCAGCTTTGGAAATTGTGACATAAAGTGGGTGGAAAATCTTTCATTTCTGCCAGGCTACAATGAGGAAAGTTTGAGTATATGGCAAAAAAAAAATTGTAAACATATAGCTTATACGCTCAAGGTTAAGGAAATTAAAATATCAAAAGGTACTCTCTGAAATCAGGCTCAAGGGAAAAAAAGTAACATTGTCATCTTGAACTATGTGGGCTCTTGTCTGCACTGCATTATGCCTAATTGGTATTGGGGATCAAAAGTCTGTAATACCTAAGCCCTGGGTCCTCCACCTCTAGTGTGGAAAGGCTCAGCAGCTAGAGAAAACGGGGCTAACAGTCATTTTACAAAAGGACCCTTTAATGCTTTGTCTGAAAATTACCATATGACACCTTGGGACAGGCAGATTTTAGCTAAAATAACTTTAGAGGACAGCCAGTGCCATGAAGAGCAGAATAGGATAAGATTTATGAAAACTACTCTGATTTATTAAGCCTTGTCTCTATGTTACGGGCACTTGTCTGTTGATTATTATCAATCTGTCTTGGTTGTTTATTGTTAGTCTATTAAGCATGCCTTCAATTTAATTTAATAAGAAAAGAAAGAGTAGATGGACAGGCCATTATTAATATCTAAAACACCTCCCAACCCATTAATTACTAGTCTTTTGGTGATCCTGTAAAATGTATGCCCACTCTCAAGAGTGTTATTAAAAGTCTCATTTTATTTCCCAGATCGTTATTTGAAATTTGGATAGATGAGACATTCCTCACAATTTAAGGGATATCTCTAGGATTTCTGTACCAGTGAAGAGAAAAACGCTAGCTTAAGAGAAGTCGCACCCCACCCGATTTTGTGTGGCCTCTTGGACTGACCCCCATCTCTTCACAGATGCTATAGTACAAACCCAAGACTGTTTTTCTTATTAAGATGGTGAAATGACACAAGGAAAATAGACAGGCTGCTTTTAGGCAATAAGATTAGTGTTTCCATAATAAGGGGCAGTTCTGAAATAATAATGGACCATATTCCAAGGTTAACATTAAAGCCAATGAAAGCCAGTAAGTTTTCTCTGCTGCAAAATTTGCCAAAGTAAAGCACCTTAGATGGTGATAACTGGCTTTGGAATCTCAAAATTGTTAAAAGTTAAATAGATAGATATACTTAAAATGAAGGCTTTGTGGCAAAGCTTTTCAGTAATAATTATAAATAAATATATTGATGGTGACGGTGCAGTCACTGAGGAGAGGGCGGACTGCACTCTCTGTTGGAGGAAAGGGCCAGTGGATATTCCCCCTGTAAAAGCAGAGAACCTGGCAGAGCAACCTTATATCTTATCTCTGAAGGAAAAATGTGGTGGTTTTAAAATTCAAATGCCTACAGGCCTTCTTCCTTTCTCCCCCTACTTCTTTAGCAACCTCATATGTCTAAACATACATTTGTAAAGTTTTGGTAACTTAAAAATCTGTGTTATTTACATTAAGGAATAAAACTTATTAAATCTCTGTTTTGAAAGAACAAAATACTGAAATATTAATTTGAGTTTGACTCGAATGAAAAAATAAAGGACAGATTTGAATCTATTAATTAAATAAGTCTTTGTTAATTTTATTGGAAACATATCCTTAAAAATGTGAAGGTATTACTAATCTAAGAAATGCTAAGTATTTAACTTACCACCTAAAATTTAAGGCTTCCAAGAGATAAAAGTTCAAATTAAATTGGGAGAAATTAAATGCTTGTAATGATACAATGCATAAACTTTAGAAATTCATTATCAAGAAAAATAATTCTTGTGATTTATCTGGAAAAATTTAGTAGCACAACATATATTGTAGTAATTATGTGTACTATGTGTGGTAAAATTTCATCCTAGGGTATAAAATGTAATTGGATTGATTAAAAAAGAGGAATAATTCTCTGGTCTGAACCAAATTTTTAATATAAAAACGAGTTTAAATTTAATTGATCTATTTTAGAATAATTACAACAAATGTATAATGTAATATTTGGGTTACACATATTTGTGATAGTCTTTCCATGTTAAATTTCAAGACTTTAACCAAGAGATAGCTTTGAAACTTTTCAAGTGCCCTGGAATAATTCAAGGGTTTACTCTTCTTAAAAGAAATATTTTAGGAAAAGAAATATTTTCAAACCAAATTATGCCGATCTAATATACTTGAAATCACTTGAAGCTTCATCAAATAAAAATTAATAATTGTGTTCTCTTAAAATACACGTATTTTAAATGTTATAAATGTGTCACCCTCTAAGGGAGGGCAGGACAAAGTTGCTGAATACTTCTTTAGCAACATCGGATTATTCAGCAGCAGAATTTTAAGATGGGTGCCCTGACAGCCTGATCTTTAGATAGGCCAGTGGGTAGTGCAACATCTGGACTTCATAGGTCAAACGTATAAGTTTACTTACTTTGCTTCCTCAATAAAGATGCATGCTTTAGTCACTTAATAAATTAGCTTTTTACAATATAATCAAGGTCTTATATAAACTCAGTTATATGAGAAGCAGATATTTTATTAGCAATTGGTTCTAACACAGTCCAGAGTAAAATTTCTGTACCTATGCAAATGAGCAATAGCCAAAAGAATGCTGTTCAAAAGTAAATTTTAAGCTTAATAAAAAGGAGAAATTTAAAAATCTCTTCTGCGACTATTTACAAGGGAAACCAAAAGTTAGTATTCAAACATTAAATCGCACCATTAATAAGAAAACATAAAAAAAAGAGTTACTTTTACTTAGTCTGTATGCATTGCGCTATTGGCCAGCATACCTCTCTCTGATAGGTATTTCTGAAAAGGAACCAAGTTTGTAGCTCTATTTAACAGAAAGAAAAAAAGCTTTTAAAAGAAACTCCCTAATTGTGGCCTAGAAATTACTCTGGAAGAAAAAACAGAAGGAGATTCCCTTCAAATATCTAGAAAACTGTAATTAAAAATAAATGTATTAGGCCTCAAAAAGAAAAGTAAACAATTTGCATTTTGCCTCCTTAAAGAAAGCTTATTTCAATATACTCAAAGACTGCTAGCAGAAACCCTATTAGTGTCATTTACTGTCCCCACCCAATGACACAGGAAGTTAGGAAATAAGCCTTATTTTAGACTGATTTAAATTAGCAAATGAAAATAAAAGAATATTCAGGGGAACTTAGTTGTAATAGGCCAAAATATATTCCTGGAGCAGTCACTGTTTTTACTGATAGTCCATCTCATGGTAAAGCTGCTTATAATGCAGTGAATCAGACCAAGTCATTCAGACCAGTCATACTTCTGTGCAAAGAATCAAATTAGAAACGATCAAGGCTGACTTGCAGGATTTCCAAAAGCCTCTTCATATTATCTCTGATCTGCCTATGCTGCCAGCCTGGTAAACAGAACTGCAACTACTCAATTTAAATGGCTGTGACCGAGGCCTCTCTATACTATTTGAACAAGTCCTGGTCCTTTAACAAAAGGAAATGAATACGCATATCAATTAGTTATTTTAAGGAAACAGGTCAGGGGAATCTCATCAACTTTTACATTAGTCTGCCAAAATATTGTGCAGCAGACAAAACAGATTATCAAGAAATGTCCCCCTTGCATGTTATATCTGCTACAAGGGCCTCTAAATCCCAACTTGAAAAACGAAATTGGGGGAATAGTGAAATCTCCTATAAGTAGACTACACAAAGCCTTAATTACTTTAAATTTTTCCCTTGTAATGCTGATGGCAAGACATCCATGGAAAGACACTAGTGAAAGAGTAAGCTAAAGGAAAATGTTCTGCTTAAATGGAAAGATACCGAGTCTGGTTTATAGAAGGGTCCCTTTATTAACCTTTGGTTGAGGATATACTTGAGTATTTCCAGAAAAATCCTCCAATTCCTGCAACATGAATCTGAGAGAGGAACTGACCAGACTACTGCAACGACAGATAGCAGTCACCCCAAGCAAAATGCTGAGGAGTCAGAGGAGAAACATCCAGAGATGGGGGATGGTGAAGACGGCTTGCCATGCTAGCACTCATCAGCTGTGCATTGGTACAGGTTGCCCATGACAAAGCCAAGAAAGGTCAGACCTGCATTGTCATTTCTCACCATTTGTCCACCATCCAGAACTCGAACATCATTGCTGTCATGTCACAAGCTAACTGTGATTGGGAAAGGGATCCATAAAAATCTAATGGCCCCAAACGAAACCTACTATGAACGAATCCTTAAATACCTGACAATAATATTTAGAAGGACATGAAAGAACTCAATCCTTGTCGTCGAACCTCCCTATATTTCCTTTTTAGAATAACCACTAGTGTTTTTCTTTCTTGTTCTTCTATGTTTGCTTCCAGTATGAAGATGCAGAATGAAGTCCTAAAAGATCTGAGCCCAGCTAATGGCATACACCTTTCTAAATTAATTAAGAAAGCAAAAAAGGGGGAAATGTTGGAGCAAAGACCAACAGTAGTGAACATATCAATGCGAGAAGTCCCACAGAAGGAGAATGGACTTTGATATTCAGCATGGCTGAAAATCAGCATTTTGTTACCCTGCTGTTCGCAGAATGGCTGAAAGCAACCTCCTACCATGATAATACTTTTATTGTTTACCAAACTTTACCATCGATATGCCTGTGTGTTTTGCTAAAGGGCAAATGTGTATTCAAGTAAATAAAAGCTGATGGGTCCTGGGTTTCAGAGTGCCTCTTTACTAGAGAGAAATATCTTCACCTGGCTCCCCATGCCTTCTAAATTTGTAATTGTTGTCTAGTGTATTCATTTGAGTTCATCCACTTTTCCTGATTCTGAATCTTTTCTGCAAAAGGTTGCTGCAGGGAAGATAGGGGAAGATGGGGTTAGGGGGAGAGATCAACCAAAGGACTTATAGGCATGCATATAAGCCTAATGGACACAGACACCAGTGGGGGTGATGAGATGAGTAGGAGGTAGGGGGGACAAATGGGGGATAATGACACATATGTAATACCTTAATCAATAAAGAAAAAAATAGCCCTAGCTGGTTAGGCACTGTGGATAGATTATTGGTCTCCAGACTGAAGGGTCCCAAGTTTGATTCCGGCCAAAGACACATGCCTGGGTTGTGGGCTTGGTCCCCAGTGTGAGGCTTGCAGATGGCAGAGGATCAATGGTTCTCACTCATCATTGATGTTGCTATCTCTCTCTCCCTCTCCCTTTCTCACTGAAATCAATAACAAATATTTCAAAAAATAAAAAAAGAAACAGATGAATGAAATAGAGACAGAGTAAAAAAAAAAATACGTTTTAGAATACCATAGAAGGAATCCTATTATTTTCAGATATTTAATAATTCCTACAACTTTTGTGATAAAATAGGTTTGCACTGTTTTGGTAATATAATATTTAAATTATTTTTCTTAACATATTAATTTTATTGCATGTAACACTGTATTATAAAAGGCTAATATACAAATTGTCCCTTCAAACAGGAGTTTGACCAGGAGATCAAACATGGGGTGGGACTGTGTAGCTGTTGTCCCCAGCTGCACCCTCCAACCAGCCCCACACTGTTCTGTCTGCCCCCCCCACCCCCTGCAATGATCGAGGACCCACCAGCTAGTAAGCTTCCCACAGCCCTTTCCACTTGCCTTCATCTTCCCCCATCTGATCCCGCACTCAATTGGGGTGGGGCCAGCCAGCCAAACACTTGCATCCCCTCCCCCTGACCAACCCGGCAATTGGGGTGTGCAGGCCAGACACCACGCATGCACGAATTTGTAAACTGGGTCTCCAGTATTATTATATTTAAAATAGTTTTTCTTGGGATATTAATGCTTATTGCATGTAAAATTATTACATTTAAAATAGTTTTTCTGGAAATATTAACATTTATTGAATGTAACATGACACTAAAACCATTTGTCTTAAAATATTAAAAAAGTAAATATAAAAAAGAGGGACACTGTATCAACATGGATTAAAAGGAATGCATTCCTCACTCTGGTGTTATCTACTTCTTACCTCACTAATCAGAAGATGAAGAATTATTTCCTAACAATGAAACAATAAGATAGTGTTCAGTACAGATGCCCATCCACTACTCACTTTCCACATGGCTTCCTGAAATTAAAGTACAGCATTCCTTTTAAAACAGCTCATTACTCTAATCCATGAAAGGCTGTACCATTTACCTTGACTTCCCATCCCAGTAGTGCTTTGCTTTGGAACAGAATGGGCAGGTCTTGTAGGTGGAGGATCCCAACTTCTTGAAGATGGAGTTCTTTGCAGTGGAAGGGAATCCACCCCGGAGCCACTGCTGTGAAGATTAATTGTATGTCTGCCATCCTCTGTGTTATAAATAACATCATTCTACTTGAGTAGGGTCAACATTTGTTAAATGGTCAAGTCTGGTTATTGTGTATAAATCTTTACTAAACAGGATGATGGTCATAAGCATGCTGGTTAGCCCAAAATGATAAAATTCTATCTTTACATGTCTTCAGCACAGTGCTCAGAGTTATTGAAAATCAGTTTGGATAACTGAGAAAGAACTGAAGCAGCATTATATATATGTGCCAATAAAAGAAAACAAAACACACATACACACACACACCGGAATTTGAATGCAGAGAATCCAGATACACTAAGTGAAAGAAGTTATTTAAAAGATACAAGAAAACAGTCTCAACTAGTCTTCAAATTAATTTCATCTCAATAAAAGCTTTTAAAACGTGTAACGTCATAGTTAAAAATTAAAATATAAAAAGTCAAAACATGATGCATTACAAAAAAGTGTTATTTCACGAATGTTATCATATAATTCCTACAGTTCATTTATAAAATAATTCTTTGATCAGAATACTACACTCTATTTTAATAGTATTTAAAGAAAACATGTTGAATAATACATAATTAACAATCACTATTTTCATTTTCAAATTGAAAAGAAGCTTATCTTCCAATTCTGTAATTTGTCATGGGAAAGAAGAACTATGAGCATCCTCATATGTGGCCAAATATGAACTGGCAAACTCTTCTCACCCACATGGGAAAAATGGGAACATTCACCTTCATCTTGCACAAACTCTGCAATAACACTTTAGAAAATTTCCCGTGAAATGTCACACACCTAATTATCACAAATGGACACTAAGTCTTTGAAATTGGGAAAACTGGTTAATATGAAACCAACTTTTCCTGCTACAGATATATTGAAATGAATATATTTTCCTTTCATAGTCAGTCAAATAAGTAAATAGTTAAATTAAAAGACAACTCCCTGAAAATAGCTCATCAACATTTTTATTCATGTTTCACATACCTCATATAAAAGAAAGAAAGAAAGAAACACCAATAAACTTGCTGAATCATTGGTTTGTAGCCTTTTTCTGGGTCAGAGACCCCTTGGTGAATCTATTTAATACCATAGACATTTCTCTTATGTAGTTTCCAAATGGAAATTTTTCTACATCAAACGTAGGTACAAGATCGTCTTATCAAATTAATAATAGAGATTATTATTTTACACAGTACAGGGTTGCACATTCCTATACTCAAAACTAGTATTTCAAATCCAATTCTAAATAATGAAGTGTGTGTCCTTGAAGTTTATGTAGTTAGACTAACTTTTATTTCAGTGGGAATTTTCCAAGGTGAACTGATGTCCTTTATTCAGACGAAAGAAGGGTACTTTCAGAACAAATTCTTAGTAGTTCAATAAGTATGAATCTTCACTTTAAACCTACATGCTTCCTGTTCCCAAAGTGTAACATTCTAACATGAGATCAATAGAACTGAGTTCTTCAGAGAACAGTTGAAGTGACTAGAGGCAAACAGTAATGCTAAAATAGACTGAATTTAGCTTGAGGTTTAAATCCTATCCGTGTAAGGTCATTAGGAGTGTTTCACACATTATATATTGCATTCATTATTATAAGTGCTATACCTCTTTAGCAATTACAAATCATATTGATCATCAGTATACATTCTCAATCTAATGAATGGTATCATTTCTTTTGCTTTGAATGATATGAATGAAATTGAGGTGTATCTCTTCATTCAATGTTACTGTTTTCACATAAATAATGGTTTCATGCTCATACCTATTTTTAATTTTTTAAAAACATTTGAGTTACCGACAGTTTATGCACTCTTTATTGAATTTATAGGAGTTAATATATCACATAGGCTTCAGGTACACAAGTCTATGATACCTCATTTGCATATTGCATTATGTTTTTACCTAAGTCAGATCTCCTACCATCCCTAGATTTTGAAACATTACCTGTTTTCCACCTGAGGGTCCTTTTGCTTCTCTTACTTCCTCCTCTTCCACTTCCAGACTTCTCACATCACCTCTATTTCTTGATGGAACTGGTGCCCTCTGCCCACCCCCACTTTGAAAAGATCGTTTCTTGGTGTAGTCTACTTTAATTGTTTTTCCACCCACAGAATAAAATGAGTACACATAATATCAACACTACATAACATTTAACCTGAACAAATGAGCAACTGTTTGAAACTAATTATTATTGCAACCAAAATCAAGACTTACCTCAAATTCTTCTCCCAGACCAAGAATTTCTTTCAAAAATGATAGAGTCTTTCTCATGGTAAGTTTATGAAACACTTCATTATTAACAATATTCCATTGTAGTATTCAACACAGAACCATATATGTTGGTTATTAAAAGTCCTCCAAAGACCTCTAGTAATAAGAACTAAAATGTCTCACATTCCAGGGGAAAACACATACATTTCATTCTTGTTTTTTAATAGGCTTATTCTTGGTTATCTGGAGAGAGGGATAGAGAGATGGAAACATAGATGAAAGAGAAATATTTCGATCAGCGGCTTCCTTAAATGTCTCATACTGGCAAACCAGCCTGCAACCTGGGCATGGGTCCTGACCATGTATAGATGATGAGACATGTTGGTTCACGATTCTATCCTCTACCATTGAGTAATACTGACTGTGCACTGTGGATTACTTTTTAGGATGTATCTGTTACTTCATTTATGTTTTGACACATCTATTTCATTTTTTCCAGTGCACCCGGCTTAAATAACCTATATTTTAAAACAAACAATCATTCATTAAAAATGATTAGGTACTTTATTGCTCCTCTACCACTTCTCAGATTTCTTACTTTTACTATTTCTTCAGTTAAAATGACAGAAAACAATGTCGAGTATGAATGCAACTCTGTATACATAGTTCTGATTTGTTTCTCCATTCTATTTTTAATCGGCTCCTTGCACAATCTTTAGTATTTTTTGGTTAGTACACTGTTTGATGTTAAATATGGTTCTAAGAAAACAAGCCATCTTGAAGGGGAGAGTTGCTATGACTAGGAACTCAGCCTCACCTCCACCCAGATGGGCCTCACATATCACCTGAGAGCCACACTGGCCAAAGACCTTTTTAAGGCAGCAGCAGATCCACGGGCACCGGGACTCCAACCCCCCACCACTGCCACTGCCTCCTGTGAGTCTTAGAGTGTACAATTGAATTGCCGATGCACTCTGTGGCCATTGGCCCATCGCACTCAAGCACCTGGATTCTGCAATGATAGCTAAAATGGGGAGACAAACAAACAACCCCCAAAGGACAGAAAAGGAGGAATTGCCAGAAGAGGAACTCAATTAAATGGAGACATACAATATGTTCGAAAAGGAATTCAGAATAAGGGTCATAAAGTTCATACACCAGATGCATGGGAAATCCACAACTTACATAAGAATCAAGGAAAAATGAAAAAAATTGATAATAGCTGCAAAAAAAAAATATGATGGAAGGTTTCAATAGTACACTAGAAGTAGCAAAGGATTGAACCAGTGATTTAGGAGACACGGCAGAGTAACACACCTGGAACAACACAATCTGAACAGCAATTGGAGAGAAAAAATAGAAAGCAGGTGGATATCCTAACGGAGATTGGGGACAACATGAAACAAAGTAACATGTGTATAATAAGGGTGTCAGAAGGACAAGATGAGGAACAAGGATTAGGGAACCTATTAGAAGAAATAATCACAAAAACTTTCTGATCTTGGGAAGAAAAAGTCACACAAGCACAGACAGTCCCAAACAAGATGAACCCAATAAGACCTATACCAAGACACATTGTAATTATAATGGCAAACAGTAACAACACAAACAGAATCTTAAAGGCTGTAAGAGAGAGACAGAGAGTCACCTACAAAGGCTCTCCTGTTAGGTTATCAAATGATTTTTAACAGAAACACATCAGACCAGAGGGAATGAAAGGAAATACACAAAGTGATGCAAAACAAGGGACCAAATCCAAGAATACTTATCCAGCAAGGCAATCATTCAAAACTATAGGGGAATTCAGTGTCCTCACAGAAAAAAAAAAAATCTAAGGGAGTGTTTCACTACTAAATTATCAATGCAAGAAATGCTAAAGGGACTGTTGTAAAAAGAAGGAATAGAAGAGACAGAAGAAACACAGGCATAAAGAAAAAAGTTGCAAAATATCAGTACCTATCAAAATAACCTTAAACCTAAACAGACTAAACACTCCATTCAAAAGATATATAATGGCCAAAATTATAATAAAAAAAGACCCATATGTATGCTGTCTATGAGAGACCCACCTCAGAATAAGGGCCTCACATGGACTGAAAGTGGAAGGAGAGAAAATAATTTTCAGGAAAGGAGGGGGAAAATCTAGGGGAGCCATAATTATATTTGAAAAAATAAATCTCAAGAAGCCAAGATGGCGATGGCATAGGCAGACGCGTCCCAGGGCTTGTCCGGGAGCAAATGGAGTGAGCAGCTGAAACTAATAACACCCACCCGGAAGTGGCAATGTACACTCAGGTGGTCAGACAGTTTGCAGCCAGGAAGGGCAGAGTTCCTCTGGTAAGGTAAAAACCATGGATCGGGGCAGGAAACTTTGCCACACCTCTGAGCCCAGAAAGGATATAAGCACCCCTATGTTCATAGCATCACAATTCACCATAGCTAAGATCTGGAAACAGTCTAAGTGCCCATCAGCAGATGAATGGATTAGAAAACGGTGGTACATCTACACGATGGAATGCTATGCTGTTGTAAAAAAGATGGAATTCTTGCCATTTGCAGCAGCATGGATGGAACTGGAGGGCATTATGCTAAGTGAACTAAGCCAGTCAATGAAGGAAAAATATCACATGGTCTCACTCATTTATGGATAATAAAGACCATTATAAACTTATGAATAAAAATAGATAGAGGCATAGCAGCTTTGAACAGACTGTCAAACTACAGCAGGAAGGCCGGGGAGGGTTTGGGGGCAGTCGGGGAGGGTAAGAGATCACCCGAAAGACTTGTATGCATGCATATAAGCATAACCAATTGACATAAGACACTGGGGGGTAGGGGAGGCCAGGGGATTGTCAGGGCGGGGAAGAAAAAGGAGACATATGTAATACCCTTTGTAATACTTTAAGGAATAAAGCAATTTAGAAAAGAAAGAAAAAAGAAATCTCAAAGTAAAGGTCATAAAAAAGAGATAAGACCAATTGCTATGATGTGCTCTGACAACCAGGGGGTAAACTCTCAATGCAAGAGCTGCCCTTGATGGTCAGTGAACTCCCACAAGGGCAGCACCACTCAGCTGGATCCTCTGCTGACAACTGGCAAGTGGAGCAGCAGTGGCAGGAATCTTTCCCACCTCCACAGAGGTGCTAAGAATGTTTGGCAACTGGGATTAAGCCTAAGCCATCATTCTGACATCCCCTGAGGTCTCCCAGACTTCCAGAGGGTGAGGGACTCTGCCAAGTGTACAAAGATCGTTCACTGGGCCTCTAATATTACTAATAAGCTACAATAAGATATAACAGAATTCAAATACTTGGAGGCTAAATAGTCTTTTATTAAATAAATGGAGGCCCCGGATATGAATTCCTGCAAGGAAGCAGTCTGGTCGGCATCCCGAGATGGGGGCACATGGGGCCAGGCCTGCAGCGGTTAGTGGCCATTGGTGGTTAACCAGAAGGCCATGCCTCCAATCTGGGCGTAGGCGCATATAGGGGGTGTGGCTGACCAGGGGAAAGGCTGTGAGTGGTTTGCTTATCAGTCATGCCCTGAATGGGTCATTGGGGGCAGATGGGAGGCAAGGCTGGTCAGGGATATGGCCGATTAGGGCCCAGATAAGGTTGGTTGGCTGCTGCAATGCAAGTCTTAGCCACCCCCCATTCTGGTCATTCTGCCATTCGGGTCACAGGGCTTTTATGTACAAAGATAGATTATTGGACTACCGAAGAGATTAAAGAAGAAATTAAAATCATCCTGAAAATAAATGACAATTAAAAATAAAAATCCAAAACCTATTGGACACACTGAAAATAGTCCTTAGAGGGAACTTCATAGCATTACAGGCCTAACTCAAAGAACAAGAAAAACAGTTAACAAATTATCTAACCCGCACAACTTAAAAAGTTAGAGAGAGCAACAAGCAAAGCCCAAACTGAGCAGCAGGAAGAAAATAATGAAGATAACAGCAGAAATAAATGGCATAGAGTCCAAAAACCGCACAAAAGATTAATAAAGACATGAGCTATTTCTTTGAAAGAATAAGCCACATTGATTAACCTCTAGCTAGGCTCACCAACAGGACCCCAGTAAACAAAATAATACATTCTGAATATTTTAACAATACAATATGTAAAAGTTAAACATTTAAGTATATTGTAATTTAAATCAGCACTTATGAAACAACTTTGAATAATTCAAACCTTGCCTCCAATCCTGAAACTTCATAATGGTACCTACAATTCTTGATGCTTCCCCCAAACCTACCATTTGCTTTTAGTCATTCTTAAATAACAGAAGCCAAATCCTTTACAATAAAATGTTGTCTGTACCTTATCATTTTTAATTTCAGTGTCTAATTCTTCTGTCATAGGGGCTTCCTCCCTGATCATTGCCAATAAGTCTGGGTGGTGGACAAACAGCTTTGGGTCAAGCAACCTGCACCCTGGGAGCTGGGCATGGACCAGATAGAAAGAGCAGACTGGCCTGGCCTCTCCTTCCCTTAAGGCCACTCCTTCCACTTTAACGGCAGAAAGGGGCACAGCACCACTCTGTTTCCTGACAGACCCTGATGCCCACCAGACTGTGTTGTGCTGAGGGCTTGACAGGCTACACATCACACATTCCTGCTTCTGACTGAGGAACTGGACATAGAGATGGCCTGTAAGGCAGTATTAGTTAGTCCCAGAACAGCCCGTGCAACATAGCCCTGTTTGTGGGCATCAGCCCCTGGTGTATGCGTGCCTCTGCCTTGGAGCTCTGCCCCTGGACACCCTGGTAATGCTTCTATGGTTCCTGTACAAGACAGAGGGTGTCTCCAGGATCCTGGGCCAGACCGGGGCGCACTGCCCCTAGCTTGTCCTCAATGTTCTTTTCTATGGGAACCATCCCCGCTTACACCGTTCTCCTGCACTGTCCCATGCTCCTTGTGATCCTGCTCCTCTACCCTCAAGGATACAGCTGTGAGCCAGAACCCAGGGATGCGCCGGATATTGAGGCTTCTCTGTTTGAAATAGGGCTTGAGCCTCTGCCGAGTCCTGCACCTGAGCCAAGAGAAGGCCCTGCTGGCTTGCTCATTCACGGGCTCCATCTCCAATTGGACGGCCAGGAGCACCTCCAGAGGGGACCAGGTGACTTGGCCCCGGGCCCTGACTGGGCCTGCTCCTGATGCACTGGCTCCTCTTCTTCTGGCTTTGCTTTGGCCTTGGACTGAGGCTCCACCTCTCCCACCTGTTCCACTGCCTTCATGGTGCACTTCCCCTCCCCCTGCAGGACAAACTGCTGCCCTGCAATAAATTGCTCCTCCATCCGCCCCTCCTCCTGGTGGTCACTCCCTTGCAGGTCACCTGGAGCCTGTGCCTCCAGCCTCAGCTCTTTACTCACCACCTCCTCCTGCCTCCCCACCTGCAGATGTGGGAAAACCTCCTCCCCTGCCCACATTGCCTGCCATGGCACCACCTGCAGCAGGCCCTCTGACCACGGGACAAACTGAGCCTGTGCCTGCAACTCCTCCCCCAGGCCCTTCTTGTCTTCCCTTTGCTCCTCACTCTGGGTTCCCTGCTGCACCTCACTCTCCTCTCTCTGCACACAGTGCTCTGCAGCCACCCTGTCCTCCCCTGCCCCCCACTCAAGATCTAGCCAAACTTCTTGCCTGCATCCAACCTCAGCTCCAGGATCACAGCCTCCCTCACCTGCATGAAATCCTCCCTCTCCAGCCCTATAGCTTTCCTCCAAACCTCCTGTGCCCTTGTGTCCTGGGTATCACCACTTCCCTGCACCGAGGTGAAGCTAAAAGCCTTCTGGGCCATCCTGCTTGCCCTGTCCTTCCTGGTGCAAAGGCCCTGGGGTGCACTGTGAGTCCTCAGGTGCCCTGCAGCTGTAGGCCCCCAAGTGGAACTGAGAGGAAGCGCGCTGCCCCCAGGAGCCCCTCAGTCTCCCAACACAGCCTGACTCTGGATGCCCCCTGGCTCTGAGACTGGTGCTATGAAGGAGCAGGTGGTGCAGAGCCTGCTGATTCCAGGTAAAGCGCTCGCTCACTGGTGCATGCATCCAGGCCCTGGTGTGCTGAGTGGGTGCACACTGGGCCCATGCACAGGCGCTGGTAATGTGAGCATGTGGTACAGAAGGCACCTGGCCAGGCCCAGCCTGCAGTCTCTGGATGGGCTCCTGAAAAGTCCCCTCCAATCAAGGGCAGGGCAGTGGGCGTCACCCTGCGCAACTCCACCCCCCAGTCTCAGCACTGGTGTATGAACCTGGCCCCTGCAGCCCAAGGTTCCTGAGGAAGCCCACCCACTTTCACACATGAAAATCCTCCCCCAAAAAAGCTGAGTGTGAAAGCTGGAATGGAGAAAGGCATGCCAGTCCCCCACTTTAACAAAAGGCAAGTTTTGTTCATGTGATTGCCTCCTTTGGGAATGGGTTTCCCGTTTCATTCTTGCTTGACAGGAAAATAAACTTTGTTGTGTTGAGGTTCCCCCCTCTAGAATGTTCTGATTGGCTTATGCGGTTGTCTGTGTACAAGGAAGGCTTTGGTCTACTGGCAGAGTTTTGACCTTTTCCCTTTCCCAAGTGCAACCCATGCAGGGTGCTGCAGTGCGCACCTGCCTCCATACACCCCAGGCCTTAGCACCCTCCCTGGCGTGTAACTCCTCTCCTCTGCCCCACACCCCTGCTCACTTCATTGCAATCCTGCCCCACACAGGGAGGGTGGCTCTACCTGTAAACTTTCACGTTCACAGGACAGGCCAATGGCTTCTGTTGAGCAGTGCCTCCATCTTGAAAAGGCCAGCTGTCTTCTGTCTGACCATGGCATGTCTATGTGAGTGACCACCCAAGCCAAGGGAGTTGAGAACCTAAGGGTCAGGATCTAAAGTCTGCCCCCTGCACTCCTGTAGTGTACAAGGTCCCTGTCCCCTGGCCAAATTATAATACTTGTCATCAGAAGTCAGCCATTCTTCCTTCCTCCTCCCAGACAACACCCTGAAAGAAGAGGCCGGCTGTCTCCTCTTCTGTAGCCCTGCCTCTTTCCAGGCAGGCTGAAATGCTGGAGATGCTGCTCCCACAGCCCCTTGTGAGGTCTTTGCCCAATACTTTTACATTTCCCTGCTACCAACAACGCAGAGTCAGCAACACCTTGCAAGCTTCTTTATGGTTCTTTCAGTGACACTCATGTTAGGTGGCATATGCTCTCTGACTCTTCCGCAGGCGATCCTTTTCTCCTCTTTTCCTCCTGTGTAAAGGGAATGGACAGAATCCCTCAGCCAACCTTGGTGTGTGCCCACACACTGCATCGTTTCTGTCCTTCGGGGCCATATTTGATGTTCTGCTCCATCTCCTCTGAATCTGGAGTGTCCCCTTCTAAACACACACCCACACTCACAGACACTGGCATGCGCCTGAAGGTGTGTGGGGCCCCTCTGAAGCACATGTCCACAGTCAGTACACCGTGCCTTTTCCTGGCCTGTTTAACTTTCCTACCCCAGGACTTCAAAAGTCTCGTCCAGATCCTCCTGCCATTGCCAGCATTGTGGGCTCAGCTCAGCGGAACTGAGCGGTGGGTATAAAAACTGAAAGAAATGTGAATTAGAGGCACTGAAAACTGGTAAGGCATGGGAGGGTAGGACTCCGCTGGAGTGGCAAGAGGCCTAAGTGAGTGACGAAAGCACCGACAACAGGATTGCAGAAACATGATGAAGAACCATGTTTGTTGCCCAGGGCCCGAGGCCAGTCATCCTGAAAGCCATGGTGCTTACAGCACCCCCATCTGCTTACATTCTGTGGGCACCAGGACTCCCAGTTTCCCTTTGCTGCTCTCACACACATTCCTGGCGCACTAGGGTACCTCCAATTTACCCAGGCCTGGTTTTCCATATTCACTTTTCTAAGGAGATTCACAGGGGCAACTACTCACCTTTTAATGCCCAGCAGGAGGGCTCCTCCTCTCCAACAGGTCCCCTCGGCAGCTCCCTCCTCTGGGTCCTGCGTCTGCGGGGTAGTACTGCAGAGGATTGGGCCAGAGGTCCTCGCTGATGATCTGGGAAGGAACACAGGGCAGAGGGGGACCAGACCAGTCTGCTAGTCTGCTTTTCATGCACGTGGGGCTTCCACCATCACATTTTCTGACAGTGGCCAGAGCAGTATCAATCACCTCAGCAATCTTGCCTGACCCGGGCAGGGTATGTTCAGACAACCAGTTGAAGAAGCTGACGCTCCTTGTATCTTGCCAGCGGCTGGGGGCTCCACGTTCATAATCCCAGAACCAGAGGATTGGAGTGGAACTAGAGGCCCTGTACCCTGCCAGAAGGCTGGATTCCCATCGGTCCAATGTCCACACCCACCCACCATTTTCCTGCTCTTCCAAAGGCCCATCCTGGGAACTGTCACTCACCTGCAAGGCTGACATCATATTGCTTAATGATCAGGTCATTCAGGAAGTAGGGGTTGCTCCAGAAGAAAAACATCAACCTGCAGCGGTATTTGGGAAGGCTCACTTCCTTCACCTGCCAAGAGATGCAAATAGTAAAGTGTCTTGTCTGCCAGCTTCTGGAGTGAGCCTGCCTGCAGGAATCACCCACCTCCCCTCCCTTTCTTTCTGCTCGGACACGTCCCACTGGGTGCCAAAGCCCTCATCCCACGCTCCACTCTGCCTCCCAGTCTGACCTCCACATTGATCAAGTAGTTCAGCAGGTCTTCATCTTCCTCAGTGATGATGGCTGATATCTGCGGGTGGTTCCGGATCTGCTTTTGGTCAAGGAGCTCTCAGAGGCTGTGAAACGAAATGGGCAGCTAAAAGCCACGGAGCCATCCTGGGGGCATACGAGAGTTGGCCGTGGATGGCAGACATTGCCCCTGTTCCAACCTCCTCACCGCCTACCTTTCTTCACACATGCTCACAACAATGGTACCTGTGGGTTCATGTTCACCTGAGCATGAACCTGCCCTAACAATCGGAGGGTTCATTTCCAGACATGTTCTGAGACCTCCCTGTCCTCTGTGTGCCTGTGCAGATGACGCAGTGCTTAGGGCAGCGGTTCTCAACCTGTGGGTCGCGAACAATGAAAATACATCCTGTCTATCAGATATTTACATTATGATTCATAACAGTAGCAACATTACAGTGATGAAGTAGCAACGAAAATAAATTTATGGTTGGGGGCCACCACAACATGAGGAACTGCATTAAAGGGTCGTGGCATTAGGAAGGTTGAGAACCACTGGCTTAGGGTGTCTGCATGGACTCTGGCCTTGTCCCTTGGGATCGCCTACACGAAATGTATGGTCTCCAGAAACAGTGGCAGCACACAACTTCTAGAGGTCCATGTGGGTCACAAAGGCTTCATTCCAGGTTGGAAATAAGCCTTTTATTGCACACGAGTTGCAATAAACGGGTGTGTGTGTTTGTGTGTGTGTATACCTCTGGTCCTTTGTGTATACCTGTGTGTGTGTCTGTGGAAGAGGGAGGAAGCCTGCCTGGAATTCCTATGGGCATCTGATGTGTTGAGAGTGGACACTGGAAGCATTCGCCTTAAACCTGGCTAAAACGAGCTGAGTGTTTACACTGAGCTTTTTGGTCAAAAAGGAAGAAACACAAAACACTACCTCCAAAGATCTTTCCACTGCCCAGAAAAGGTGCCCTTCCACTATCTGATTGTGGTGTGGTACGTTGTGCCCATACTTCCTGACCTGACACCTAGAAGCCGGCCATCGCTTTGCCCAGTGCTGTGCCACTGGGGAGGGGAGGCCCTTTCCTCTGTCCTCCTCCCTTTCACCTTCTCCTGGCTCCTCCTCCACTTACTTCCTGTGGTCTTTGTCAGCAGTGAAGCTGGAAGGGCTCAGGCAAGGATACAGCTTGGGCCCAGAAGTTGGGGATGCACTGGATGATGGCCCTTCTGCACTCAAGAATGGGCTTTCTACGCCAAGAGGTCTTGCGCTTCACCTGAACGTAGGCCCTGCTGGCTCGGGCGCTCTCAGTGCTCAGCTGGACCTGAAGGGCCGCCAGCACCTCCAGTGTGGGCCAGGTGCTTGTCCCACTGGGCCCTGGCTCTGCTCACTGCTCCTCAGGCTTCGCCTCTGCTTCTACCTGGGACACCGCCTCCCCTGCTGCACTCATTTTGTCCCCAGCCTCAGCTTCCACCACCTGGGAGAGAAGGTCCACGTCCAGTAGCTGCCCCGCCCCAGCAGCACCTGGGCCCTCGCCTCCTAGGGCCTTGGTTTCTGCACAGCCTCACGCTTAACATGGAGGTTACATCGCCACCCATCCTGCCCTGGCCTGCGTGGTCCCTCCCACGCCCCACCCTGCACCTGTACACACAAGCTCCTGTGTTCACCCGAAGGGCCCTTGCGGGTACACTTCTGACACAAAGTGCTGGCGAGATCCGCTGTGTACTGACCCAGCAGGACCCGCCCCCCTCCCCCGAACCCCCCACCTCCAGATGGCACTGGTCCTGAACTGTGCAGCTGCCAACAAGCAGGTGGCAGTGTTTGGAGCTCACTGCATGTCCCCAGGTCCCTTATCTGGATC